>NW_027507758.1:11592533-11742533 GCF_037356315.1 Lithobates pipiens | reverse complement strand
AATTAAAACCAACCTCTCAGAATTTTCTTCTTTTTTTTTTTCCCCCACCACTTTTGCACTCTTGTAATCAATATGAAAATGTTTTGGGGTTAAATATTTATTACGGACATTTATAGAGTGCTGTCAATTTACAGAGTGCTTTTTTTATATATTGTATATTCTCATTAGTCCCCTCCCTTGAGGAGCTTACACTCTTAAGGCATGGGTGCTCAACTTGTGGCCCTCCAGCTGTTGCAGAACTACAAGCCCCATGAGGCATTGCAAGCTGCTGACAGTTACAAGCATGACTCCCAAAGGCAGAGGCATGATGGGAGTTGTAGTTCAGCAACAGCTGCAGGGCCACAGGTTGAGCACCCATGCTCTAAGGCATGGCCATAGATGGGCCTGCCTTTAGAAAATCGCTCCCGCAGTGCTATTTTGTTCTGCTGGCAGGAAGGAGCAAGGAGCTTTACAGGCCACAGGACACTGTAATTACTGCTACCATAGTGGCTATAGCTGCCAGCAATAATCAAATGTAAAAAAATAAATAAATAAAAAAATCCAACAGACTGGTTGTACCCAGGACTATCAATGGATCGACTTGGGTACAACCAACCTGCCCATAGATGGATCGAATCTTGGCCGGTCCCTGATGAACAGGCCAAGGTTCGATCCGTCTATGGCCAGCTTAAGGTCCCTATCTCATATACTTGGACCAATTAAACTACCAACAGATCTTTTGGAGGAAACTGGAATACATTGAGGAAACCCATGCAAGCATAGGGAGAACATGCAAACTCAATGCAGATAGTGTCCTGGTTGGGATTTGAGCCAAGGACCCTGGTGCTGCAAGACAGAAGTGATAACCACAAAGTCGCATGTGTCGAACACGAGGCCTGCAGGCCAAATCCGCCCCTCCAGGTCATTTCATGTTGCCCTCCCCTGCAGCTGCAGCACCCCCTTGTCTCCACCTCCCCTTGTCTCGGCAGCAAAGAGGATGAATTCCTCCAACAGATCCTGCGCCTATCTGTGCAGCCGCAGCAGCCCTTTTTGAGGACGATGAGCCCTGCAATGAAATTGAGTTTCGCACCCCTGTACTAAGCCAATTATCAAATCCATAACTGCAAAAACTGGTATGATTGTTCCCGTTGCATAAAGCTACACCACCTTCCATTAGAAATCATGGGACCCCCCTTACAGCCTAATTGACAGCCCACCCACCATACAATCCGCAGAGAGTGGAAGTGTCAAAGTATTGACCGAACTTATATCTCTGCACAGAACACTACAGAAGAGTTGTGTTAAATACTGTCCCCCGTCGGATAGTGTCCGCCCTGTACTGCGCTTGCGCAATATGGAGGACAAGGAGATTCCGAAAGTCTCCGAAGATGAACAGCGTCTGCGCAGTCCAGATTCAAGCCCCATGATCAAAGTGGACATAGAGTTAGAATAAAAAATTGGCAAGCGGCGCGAGCCCCCGCGAGGGCCACTCTTACTAAGTACTACCGTATGTCCACTTGGATGGTGGGGTTTGAACCTGGACTCAGTGCGCAGGCGCCGCTCATCTTCGGAGACTTTCGGAATCTCCTTGTCCTCCGTACTGTGCAAGCGCTGCGCCTGCACAGTACGGGGCGTTAACTATCCAATGGGGGAACAGTTTTTGGCAGAACACTGGAAGGGGATCCCTCCTCCTCTTAGACTTTGGTAAAACTGATCTAGTTTCTCATCAGTAGGGTAGGAACAGAAATGCCACTCCCAGACCACATCTACATGGGACCCATCCTGGGCCCAAGCTATGCTTAAGACCCTTTACAGGAGTCCAAGCTGAAATTGAGCCCCCCCCCCCATGGACCCAATGGGGTTTTTTACAGGTGTCCAAGCTGAACCTGGTGCCCCCTCCTGACCCAATGGGGCATTAACAGGAACCCAAACCAATCCTGGGACCCCTACTGACCCAAAGGAGCCCTTCACAAGAGTCCAACCTGAACTGGGGCTCTTTACGGGAGCCCAAATTGAACCTGGGCCCCTTACTGGCCAAATTGTGTTATTTATTTATTTTTTTATTTTTTTACAGGAGTCCAAGCTGAACTTGGGGCCCCTACTGCCGTGATATTGCATTAACAGGAGCCCAAAACAATCCTGGCCCCCTACTGACTACAAGAATCTGAAATGAACCAGGGCTCTTTACAGGAGCCCAAATCGAACCTGGGTCCCCTACTGACCCAATGGAGCTCTTCACAGGAGTCCAAGTTAAATCTGGGCCCCCTACTGGCAGGATCAGCAGTTGAAAATAGAGGGGAGAGAGAAAAAGGCCAAGCTGTCCAGAAAATGTAATCGTTACAGTAACGACTCTAAACAAACCATGTAAAACTACCTGGGGTGCTTGCAACAATCAGATTTTATCCATGGCCTTTTACCGTCTGCCATGTCAATAAGCCCTTACTAATCGCAACAGACTTCAGAATGTATGTCGTCGTAAATCTTTCCCAAAGATCCACTTTGCATGTTGAGTATGTAACGCACAGAGTGCAGGGATTAAGAATAGATAACACGGAGCACAGCAGTCAGGAGTTGATCAGGCACAGAGTGCAGGGGTCAGGAATAAGTAATGCACAGAGTTCAGGATTGAGGAGTATGTAATGCATAGAATGTAGGGATCGAGAAGAGATGACAGAAGCCAAGAGTAGGTAAGGCGTGGAGTTCAGGGGTGAAGAGTATTTAACTGCACAAAGTGGAGAGGTCAGGAGTGATTAACGCACAGAGGTCAAGCGTTTGTGTTGTACAGAACACAAGGTTTAGACATATATAATGCACAGCATGCAGCTATCATTAGTGCTGAATGCATGAAGGATGAGCTGAACACACAGTTCAGGGCAGGTTCCATGAATGTGAGTGGAGTTCAGGTTCCAAATCCCATTAAAGTCAATGGGAGCAGAATATAAATGTAGCGCCCTGCTTCTAATGAGCAGACGCTGTTATTTTTCAAATTTAAGTTGTCCGAAGCTGCAGTTTGGCTCAGACTAATTATTTCAAAGTTCTGGTTTCTGTGCCAGTTCAGCTGGGTTGTGCTAGTTTCCACTTGGCCGTAAGGGCCGGTTCACACAGCGGGCGATGCGAGGCGACACGACTCGCCTCGCTCCCGCAAGTCGCCCCCGTTCTGTACAATGGAACCGTTCTGAGAGGAGCGACTCGAGTCGCTCCGACTCAGAAAAAAGGTTCCTGTACTACTTTCGGGCGACCTCGGGGCGACTTGCATTGACTTCTATATAGAAGTCATTTGCAAGTCGCCGCCGAGGCCGCTGCAGGTCGCGGCGAGGCAAGTCGGAGTCGCCTCGCCTGCAGTGTGAACCGGCCCTAAGTGTTGGAAATGCAACAGGCTGGATGCATTGAATACCCCTTTTACTCAGAAATAGCCTAGTGCCAGTGGCTCACCCGCTGTGCATTCTGGGTGGGGGTATTTAACCACTTCCCGACCAGCGCACGACGATGTACGTCGACAGAATGGCACGGGCAGGCATATTGGCGTACAGGTACGTCCAATATTCATTGCCGCCCTGCCATCGGGAGCGCGCCGCCGGCGGTGCGCTCCCGCGCTGGTCGGGACCCCCGTGAGTCCGGTCGCGGGACCCGCGGACTCGATCGCCGCGGGCATCCCCGCGATCATCTCACGGAGCGGCCGAATGGAGGAAATGCCGAGTAAACAGCATTTCTCCATTCTGCCTAGCAACTAGTGACGCTGGTCTCTGCTCCATGTGATTGGAGCAGAGATCAGTGTTCACTAAATGAAAGCCCAACCCCCCCACAGTTAGCAACACACCCCTAGGAACACTTAACCCCTACACTGCCACCCACTGGTTAACCCCTTCACTGCCAGTGTCATTTACACAGGAATCACTGCATTTATATAGCAGTGATTACTGTATGAATGACAATGGTCCCAAAAATGTGTCAAAAATGTCCGATGGGCCCCCTACAATGTCGCAGTCACAATAAAAATCGCTGATCGCCGCCATTACTAGTAAAAAAAAATGATAATAAAAAATTAATAAAAATGCTATAAAACTATCCCTATTTTGTAAACGCTATAACTTTTGCGCAAACCAATCAATAATCGCTTATTGCGATTTTTTTTTTTTACCAAAAATATGTAGAAGAATACGTATCGGCCTAAACTGAGGGAAAAAAATGTTTTTTTTTATATATTTTTGGGGGATATTTATTATAACAAAAAGTAAAAAATAATGCGTTTTTTTCAAAATTGACGCTCTATTTTTGTTTATAGCGCAAAAAATAAAAACCGCAGGGGTGATCAAATACCACCAAAAGAAAGCTCTATTTGTGGGAAAAAAAGGACGTCAATTTTGTTTGGGAGCCACGTCGCACGACCGCGCAATTGTCAGTTAAAGCGACACGGTGCCGAATCGCAAAAAGTGGTCTGGTCTTTGACCAGCAAATTGATCCGGTCTGAAAGTGGTTAAGGTACCGACGCCATTTTGAGGGAGCTCTTTTCTGGGGATTTGCTATCCCGACCTCATGGCCCTCCTGGCCTGTGGTGTGCGTGCTGTCTGTTCCTGTGCCTCGGGGCCCAGCTGGCCTGAGGCTTTGCAACTGAAAGTGTGGGCCCAAAAATCTTGGGGCCTACTGATCTTGGGGTGGTCCTGTGCTGTCTTGCCTGCAGGGAGAAGCCAAGCGACTGGAGGACCCAGGGGAGGACTTTTTCAGGAGAGGACCGAGCACAAGGCTGGTATCTCTGGAAGAGCCTGGAGAATCAGTTGGAGGACGCAACCCGGGTCACCTACCCCACAGTATCGCCTGGTCGGCTGAAGGAAACTAGTACTGTGTGATAACGCTTTAATATTTCTCAAGAATTTCATCTAAATTGGCAAGTCTGTGGCAGAGACTTTGAGCATCCCACCGGCTGCTAGGTCAGTGAGAGAGGCCTATCCGGTGATTGCTGGATCCAGTCTGTGGAAGCTGTTTGTCCTCTGGATCAAGAAAATACCTCTAACCCGCAATTACAAGGTACCTGAATCTCCCCTTAACCCTCTACCCCTCTATTGCAAAACTTTTTGTCTATCTCAAATAAATCTTGAAAAAAGGACTACCGTATATACTCGAGTATAGGTCGATCCGAATATAAGCCGAGGCCCCTAATTTACCACAAAAAAACTGGGAAAACTTATTGACTTGTGTATAAGCCGAGGGTGAGACTTGTGTCCATGCCTGTGTCCCGTCCATCCCTGTGTCCATCGCAGCCTACCTGTCTCTTTGCCTTCTGCAGCCTCTGTGTGCCATGCTGAGCCGTGCCATGCCGCACTTCTCCTCCTCTCGTCCATAGTATGAGAATGAGCGGATGTCTGTGATAGGCGGAACACTGACTGCTGGGAAATTGAGTGTTCCGCCTATCACAGACAGGGAGGTGCGGCTTTTGAATAGTGGAATGGCCGCCGTCTGTCTGCTCGACACGCTGATTGTGTAGGCAGACGGCGGTGACTCGAGTATAAGCCGAGGGGGGCACTTTCAGCCTAAAAAAAGAGGCTGAAAATCTCGGCTTATACTCGAGTATATACGGTAAGTGTTGGAAGCAAACATTCTTTGATTCACTTTCCAACCGGACCCCTGAGACGGAGAAGGGAGAAGGTGAGGTAACGTTAATCCCAATAAAAACCAGCAGCTCCTTCGGGGGTCAGTGATACATAAAAAAAACAACAAAAAATAAATTTCTGGCCATTTTCTAGGTAAATACTGTAGGTAAGGGATTTTCAAACAAATCACATTGGGGGAGGCCTCCTAAGAAAAAGGGGGAAAAAAAACGTAAAAAAAAAAATTTATGAGATCTGAAGGGCCTGGTATGAATTGTAAGGGGGCCCCCGTGCTGTTTTATTTCCAACTATCCTTTGCTTACATGTGCACGTAGGTGGAAGGGGCCGGTGACATCACTGGTTGTGAAGGACGCGGTGCACCTCCTGATGTCCTTGACAACCACTGACTACGAGAAGCTGTCATGTATAGTAGGTGAAGTAATGTGGCTGTCATACATGGCATTCGGCTCTCCTCAAACGTAAATGTTTGGACAGCCAAGGTTTGATGCAAAGCTTATTTGACGGAATTCGCTTACCACAGTCCGTTTGAGAGCTTCCATCATATACCGCTTCCTCCAGTCTGAATATAGCTTTTATATTAGTTTTTATATTTATATATTCGCTTTTATGGCTGCATATTATAACCAAGGACTAGGCAGGACTCGTTTGGCTGCAAAGCTGGAACTGTTTATTGGAGAAAGAATACAGGCTTTTATACACTTGAGAAGGAGGTTCCCCCCCTTCTGATCATAACACCCTAACAATACAAACTGTAACCAGAAACATAAATAAACATGAGCTAATTAACTAGTCATGTAACCAGCCTCGGTGACTTTGGATGTTTGACCTTTCAGGTCAGCCTTGTCGTCTCCTAGCTCAGAAGACACAATACACATTATCATAAGTATAAACACAGGACACCTTCACACAATAGCAGGAGATCACCAGTAGCAGACTATCTGTCTCTTACATAGTACAGAGGCCAATTTGATCAGCTCTTTCAATTAACATGTATAGTTCAGAATCAAATAAACCAGGAATAGTCTTTGTGTATTTCCTGGGAGATATTGTTTATAAATATTACTGTCCCATTTGCTTGGTCACTGTCATGGTCGTCCCGGTAATCCAGTGGCATATGGGAGACCTGCCCGCAGAATCCCCATGCTAAGAACTAACCGGTATCCAAGGGCACGCGTCAGCGTGAACGGGCGCACGCGAGTGCGCGTTGGTACGAACGGGCGCTTGCGGGTACATGATGACACGAACGGGGGCACGCGGGTGCGCGATGATACGAACGTGCGCAAGGTCACGAACGGGCGCACGGTTACACGCAGGTGCGCGCAGATGCGCCGTGCGACCGTTTTTGGCGCCCAGAAGGCTACTTAAGGGAATCTGTCACTGTGCCTCCTTGCTGTCCAGTCTACAGCGTGTCCGGTGATCCTGCTATCTGCTACCTAGTTGACCTTGATTCCTGTTTACCCGGCCTGTTCCTGACGACGTCTGTTTGCTGCCTGCCTCCGACCCTCGGCTTGTCTGACTACGCTTTTGCCTCTTCCTTGGAACTGTTGCTGCCAGTCTGTTACCGACCCGGCTTGTACCTCGACTACCCTTCTGCCACCTGCTGTTCCAGCCTGACTGCTGAGTGCCTTCTGCCACCTGCTGTTCCAGCCCTCTGCCGTACTACAGAAAACCTCCTCGCTGTCAGCCGCTCCAGTGTCCCTGCCAAGTTCCCGTGCATCACCTGCTGATCCTGCGCTCCTGTGGTACTTCTGCTTCTCCAAAGGTCCGGACCAGTCCTACACCTGCTTGGCACTTGTGCCCTCTGAACTCTTGAGTCCCTGTCTCCACTACCAGGGGTTCTCGAGCCAGAGGCTTACGAGAGGCCGCTCCCTGCATTCTGGGCTCCTATACCAGGTACGTGACAGTCACCTTGTACCCTTAATAGACACCGGGTAATTTACACATAAGAGGGACATGGGGCGCTGAAAAAAAGGTTTCTCAATTCTCTCCAAAAGCCCCAGTTCCCGGCTAGGTCTGTCACAGCTTAGACTCATCCCTACTCTTGGGCTACAAGTTCCTCCACTGAATTAATGAATGAATGAATGACTTCTATAGCGCTGCAACTGCGAACTGAATCATCTCAAGGAGCTTGATCCGTCCTGTGCTTCCGCCTTGTTAGAAGAGGTAGGTCTTGAGTTTTTTTTTCTGAAGGCCCGATGGTTTTCTTCCATGCAGATGTCAGTGGGTAGAACGTTCCATAGCCGAGGTCCTTGGTCTGCGAATCTTCGTTCTCCCTTGGATTTGTAGCGGGATTTAGGGATGAGGAGGAGGTTTTGGCTAGTTGATCGGAGGCTGGGTGTGTAGTGTTTTTTATTTTCTCACATAGGTATTGAGGAGCGTTTTCCTTGTGTGCGTTTGTGGGTGAGGCAGAGGGTCTTGAAAGTGATCCGATCCTTAACGGTTAGCCAATGAAGGGTCCTTAGGGCTGGGGAGATGGATTCCCAGGGTTTTTTTTTTTTTTTCCTGTGACTAGTCTTGCTGCCGTGTTTTGGACGACTTGTAGGCGTGCGATCTGGTATTTGGGTAGTCCTATGTAGAGTGAATTTGCGTAGTCGAGTCGGGAATTGATGATTGTTCCAACTACTATTTCTTTCTCTTTTTCTGGAATGAAGGGGACGAGTCTACATAGCAGACGGAGAAGATGGTGAGAACCATGAATTAAAAGCTTGTTTTGTCACGGTCCATTTTTTTTTTTTTAATGACCCTGAAAACTCCTTCTAAATCAGTAAGGGATTTCTCATGAAAAGCACGACGTCTGACCTTCTCATTAATGGCTTTCATCAGCTTTGTTCAGAACAGAAATATTTTCACCCCTCGCCCTCTTAGGCTGATTAGCTTGCTTGCACATTGGATTAAATCTTTTCTTTTCATAATTTTCCAAGCTTAGTGCTGCACGTTCCACATCTCAGCAGGCTGCTGGCTAAGAGGCTACTGATGATTATAACTAAGTGTAGGGTTCAGTACTCTCTGATCCCCTCCCCCCCCCCCCAATCCTCCCGAATAAAGTATACTTGCAGCCTGCCCCAAAACTTCACCTTGTAATGACTTTCTATTAACCACTTACAGACCGGACCATTTTGCTGGTCAAAGACCAGACCACTTTTTGCAATTCGGCACTGCGTAGATTTAACTGACAATTGCGCGGTCGTGCGACGTGGCTCCCAAACAAAATTGACGTCCTTTTTTCCCCACAAATAGAGCTTTCTTTTGGTGGTATTTGATCACCCCTGCGGTTTTTATTTTTTTCGCTATAAACAAAAATAGAGCGACAATTTTGAAAAAAACACATTCTTTTTTACTTTTTGTTATAATTAATATCCCCCAAAAATATATAAAAAAACTTTTTTTTTTCCCTCAGTTTAGGCCGATACGTATTCTTCTACATATTTTTGGTAAAAAAAAATCGCAATAAGCGATTATTGATTGGTTTGTTAAAGTTATAGCGTTTACAAAATAGGGATAGTTTTATGGCATTTTTATTAATAATTTTTTATTATTTTTTTTTACTAGTAATGGCGGCGATCAGCGATTTTTATTGTGACTGTGACATTGTGGGGGACCCATCAGACATTTTTGACACATTTTTGGGACCATTGTCATTTATACAGTAGTCAGTGCTATATAAATGCAGTGATTCCTGTGTAAATGACACTGGCAGTGAAAGGGTTACCCAGTGGGTGGCAGTGTAGGGGTTAAGTGTTCCTAGGGGTGTGTTACTAACTGTGGGGGGGGTTGGGCTTTCATTTAGTGAACACTGATCTCTGCTCCAATCACATGGAGCAGAGATCAGCGTCACTAGTTGCTAGGCAGAATGGAGAAATGCTGTTTACACGGCATTTCCTCCATTCAGCCGTCCCGTGAGACGATCCCGGGTATGCCCGCGGCGTTCGAGTCCGCGGGACCCGCGACCGGACTCACAGGGGTCCCGACCGGCGCGCTCGCGATGGCAGGGCGGCATTGAAGATTGAACGTACCTGTACGCCAATATGCCTGCCCGTGCCATTCTGCCGACGTACATCGTCGTGCGCTGGTCGGGAACCGGTTAAGTAGTCATCTCATCACCATGCTTTGAAAGTTTCAATGTCTTGACTGGAGGTTCCTATTGCTGTGCACATCTGGAGCAATGCAGGTGCATCTTCAGGACTAAAACTCCCATCATCCGTTGCTCACATCTGTTGAGAAGTCCCAAAGCTTTGGGAGCCTAAAGAGGAATTCAGGATGCATGAAATCCCACCATCACACCAGAGCAGGGCAGGACTTACCATTGGGCTTGACTGGGCTCAAGCCCATGGGGCCCCGCCGAGATACATAGCCGAGTGTACCCGGCTCGGCTCCGCTCACAGTCACGCCCAGTCCCGCCCTATGATGGACATAACACAGGGACTGAGCGCGAACGTGAGCCAAGCCGAGTACACTCGGATGCTCTCTGCTCTGCTCGGGACTGCGAAAGGACCCGAGAGCCACCAAGAGGACATCTCGGCGGCGCCATTTTTAAACTTCAAGACTGCAATGACAAGGCTACAAATGACAAGGGTACACACTGACAAGGCTGCAATGACACTGGACAAGGCTGCAGATGGACACTGATAAGGCTGCATTGATGGGCATTTAAATGTAAGTTTTTTTCCTTAAAATCCCCTCTTAAACTTCGGGTGTGTGTTATACGCCGATGCGTGTAATACTCCGATAAATCTGATAATGTATAGAAGGTAGGGCCTGAAAGTGACTTAAGCCCAGGGGCCCCCACCACCCTAAGTCCTGCCCTGCACCAGAGGCCCCGCTATACATGGGGGGGGCCTCCCATTACTTTAGAGGACCCCTATACATGAGTACCCCCACCATGACATCAGCGTTCCCCCCCATCATGTCAGAAACTCTCATCACATTAGAGGTCCCCTTACAAATAAAAGCCCCCCCATCATATCAGAGTTCCCCCATCATGTCAGAAACCCTCCCCTAAAAATGAGAGCCCCCCCCTTTACATCAGAGTCAACCATATAGAAGAGAGCTCCCCATCATGTCCGAGGTTCCCTCCTTCACATCAGGAACCCTCCATCACATTAGAGGCCCACCTATACATGAGAGCCTCCCATGAAATCAGAGGCTCCGCTATAAATGATAGCCCCTATTACATCAGAGTCACCCCTATACATAGGTAACCCCCACCGCAGAGTCCCCCAATCACACAGTCACCGCTTTACATCAGAGCTCTACCTTTTGGCTCCAGAAGCACGGCAGAGGGGAGGAAGTCTGGAGGAGGCTGACTTCTGAATGCTAAGGTTGGCCCTGCATGCCACCTTTGCAAGGGCCATGTGTTGCCGTGGTGCAGGTGAGGTGGCCTCCATCACCATAGCAATGATCCTAGTGTGTCATTGGTTGTTATGGTGCTGGCAGCTGGCCTGTCTGCACTGTGGCAACTCATGTTGCTGATCCAGGGCAAACTGGGTCCTGTGGCACCCCAGGATACCCCAGCACTCCTGGTTGAGAAACAATGGTTTAGATACACTGATCCCGATCAGCAACAAAGCATGCATGGAAATTTCCATGTTCTTCCACACCTGCTGCACCCAATAACTACATTCCACCACCGCAGCTCAAAGCATGCAGCTCTGCAGATCCCATTGCGCTCCCTTCCTCCTGCTCTTTGGACTTCTAGTGAATAATACCATGGTTCTTACACCCACCCTGGGCTCTGAGGTCGTCCATTACAATATGGCCAGTCCTGCCTATCACCTCCCCCCTGCAAGCTATGTTTCAGCATTCGGCTGCTCTGGAGCATCTCAACATCTCAAAAGGTTTCATAAGAGAAGAGATGGGCCCAATAATAAATGAAAGGATGGGGGGTTATGATTGCCTGGATTGAGTGTGTGGATGTAAGCTTCAAAATCCCAACCTTTCACCCCAGATAGAAGAAAAAAAGGAAGGGATCCATTGTTTCAGGTATCACACAGAAATATACTGTATATATTATATTACCAAAAATATTGGGACGCCTGCCTTTACATGCACATGAACTTTAATAGCATTCCAGTCTTAGTCCGTAGGGTTCAATATTGAGTTGGCCCTGGAAGAATGGTCAAACATTCCCATAGACACATCTCCTAAACCTTGTGGACGGCCTTCCGAGAAGAGTTGAAGCTGTTCTAGCTGCAAAGGGCGGAGCCAACTCAATATTGAACCCTACGGACTAAGACTGGGATGCCATTAAAGTTCATGTGTGTGTGTAAAGCAGGGGGCGGATCCGGGGGGGGGGCAATTGCCCCCTCCGAGAATACCGCCAGCTGATGACAGCAAGGCCGGTTCCGCGGGTCCAATCGCGGCCGGTTCCGCGGGTCCAATTGCGGTCGGTTCCGCGGGTACCCACGCGGCCGGTTTCGCGGGTACCCGCGCTGAGTGGACGGGTGAGGGGGGGGCAGCTGGGCGGCTTAGGAGGGCTGCTGGCCAATCAGGAAGCCAGCAGGCAGGGGAGCAGGGAGATGACATCATTTCTCACTGCCCTGCATCCCTCCAGTTCCGCCCTCACTGTGTAGGAAGCTGTGTGCAGCAGAGAGATTGCATCATCTCTCTGCTGCCTATCTTCACTCTGGGACCCAACAAAAGACCACCTTAGCAGAAAAGTGACACAGTAGGTGACAATCCGCAATGTGTGGCAGGCTACGTGGCAAGTGACAATCCGCAATGTGTGGCAGGCTACGTGGCAAGTGGCAATCCGCAATGTGTGGCAGACTACGTGGCAAGTGGCAATCCACAATGTGTGGCAGACTACGTGGCAAGTGGCAATCCGCAATGTGTGGCAGGTGACGTGGCAAGTGACAATCCGCAATGTGTGGCAGGTGACGTGGCAAGTGACAATCCGCAATGTGTGGCAGGTGACGTGGCAAGTGACAATCCGCAATGTGTGGCAGGCTACGTGGCAAGTGGCAATCCGCAATGTGTGGCAGGCAATGTGGCAAGTGACAATCCGTAATGTGTGGCAGGTGACGTGGCAAGTGGCAATCCCCAATGTGTGGCAGGCAACGTGGCAAGTGACAATCCGCAATGTGTGGCAGGTGACGTGGCAAGTGACAATCCCCAATGTGTGGCAGGTGACGTGGCAAGTGGCAATCCGCAATGTGTGGCAGGCAACGTGGCAAGTGACAATCCGCAATGTGTGGCAGGTGACGTGGCAAGTGACAATCCCCAATGTGTGGCAGGTGACGTGGCAAGTGGCAATCCCCAATGTGTGGCAGGCAACGTGGCAAGTGACAATCTGCAATGTGTGGCAGGTGACGTAGCAAGTGACAATCCCCAATGTGTGGCAGGTGACGTGGCAAGTGACAATCCGCAATGTGTGGCAGGTGACGTAGCAAGTGACAATCCCCAATGTGTGGCAGGTGACGTGGCAAGTGACAATCCGCAATGTGTGGCAGGCTACGTGGCAATCCGCATCTGGTGGCAGGCGACGTGGCAAGTGACAATCCGCAATGTGTGGCAGGTGACGTGGCAAGTGACAATCCGCAATGTGTGGCAGGCTACGTGGCAAGTGACAATCCGCAATGTGTGGCAGGTGACGTGGCAAGTAACAATCCGCATTTGGTGACAAGTGACGTGGCAAGTGACAATCCACATTTGGTGGCAGGCGACATGGCAAGTGACATCCTCAGGGCTCCCACTGATTCTGCATTATGGTGAGTTGAACCATTTAATTTTATATTACATTAATATATTATGTATTAATAGAAATAATGTGCTTCAATCATCCTGACACCATAACAACCATGGTGCCGTAATGATTGAAGCGCAAATACCAGCCATTTCCCATATAAATTGCCCCCAAAAAAACATATTTTATAGCAGTGCCCCTCCCGAGACTGGACTCTGGATCCGCCCCTGGTGTAAAGGCAGGTGTCCTAATACTTTTGGTAATATAGTGTGTGTGTGTGTGTGTGTGTGTGTGTGTGTGTGTGTGTGTGTGTGTGTGTGTGTGTGTGTGTATATATATATAAAATAAAATTCTTTTTTCCTTTGTCTCCCAAGGGCTTTCATGTTCTCATTCTGAATGTGACCTAAATTCTTCTGTTTGAAACTCTTCCAAATCCCATGGGAAGTACAAACACTCGGCGCAATGTCCAGCCGAACGCACAGGAATTTGTCGCTCCGAGGTCTCGGGGGGCGTTTTCCGGAATTCCTTTACCTTTCCGTTACATAACTGGTGTGCTGGATGAGAACGCTCTGCTCTGGCATTGCGTGGGACGTGACGTGTCTGTAGAATCATGGTGGGCTCTGTGCTATGATACAATGTAACAAAAGTCTATCCTGTTCGGGGAGAAGATTGTGATACCGTTTAGCCCCGGGTTCTCACCATAAACGAACACAGACATCACATGTGATTCGCACCCGCACCGCGGCGCCGATCGCATGCGATGTCTGTGCAGCGCGAGTTCAGCCATACAGTTATGTGGCTGAACTCGCATTGGATTTGCACAAAAAAAAAAAAAAAAGGTGCAGGGACTTTTTCTGGAATCGGATCGCATCGGTGTTCTCACTAGGGATGGGGCGAACGGTTCGGGCCGAGCTGCGGTTGTTCGAGATTGTTCGGCGAACACCGAGCAATATGCGGTGTTTGGGGAAAATTCGAAAGCCACCGGAAACACCGTTAAAGTCTATGGGATGAAAATTAAAAAATGTTCATTTAACCACTTGCTTACTGGGCACTTAAACCCCCCTCCTGCCCAGACCAATTTTCAGCTTTCAGCGCTGATGCACTTTGAATGACAATTACGCGGCCATACAACACTGTACCCAAATGAAATTGTTATCATTTTTTTCCCACAAATTACAGCTGGGAGTTTTATTTTTTTGCTAAACAAACAAAAAAAGATGCAAAATAAAAAAAATAAAAAAATCATGTTTAATAGTTTGTTATAAAATTTTGTAAACAGGTCATTTTTCTCCTTCATTGAAGTGCGCTGATGAGGCGGCACTGATAGGCTGCACTGGTGGGCACTGATAGGCTGCACTGGTGGGCACTGATAGGCATAGTTAAGGTGGCACCGATAGGCATAGTTACGGTGGCACCGATAGGCACAGATAAGGTAGTACTGATGGGCACAGATAAGGCGGCACTGATGGGCACAGATGGGCACAGATAAGATGGCACGGATGGTTGGCACGAATGGGTGGCACAGATGGGTGGCACTAAGGGGCACTGATAGGTACCACTGATAGATGGGACTGATGGGCACTGATAGGTGGCACTGATAGGTGGCTCTGATCGGTGGCACTGATGGGCACTGATGGGCACTGGTAGATGACACTGATGGGCATGGATATGTGGCACTGGGGTGCAGCACCGTTGTTGAGGCAGATTGCGGGCACTGATGGGTGGCACTGTGAGCACTGCTGGGTGGCACTTTGGGCACTGCTGGGTGGCACTATGGGCACTGCTGGGTGGCACTGACGGGGGGCACTTATTTATTGATGGGTGGCACTGGCAGGGGGCAGGTGGGCACTGGCAGGGCTAGCCGTGATCGGGACTGCGCGAGGAGGAAAAATAGCCGATTACCGGCTCCGTTGTATCACATGATCAGCTGTCATTGGCTGACAGCTGATCACGTGGTAAGGGGTCGGGATCGACCCCTTGCTCGGATCGGTGATCAGGCGAGTCTCATAGACTCGCCGATCACAGAGCGCGCCGCGCGCGCCCCTCAGGGGGCACACAGGCCGCTCGTGCACGGGACGATGTCAATAGACGTAGTCCCGGCAAAAGAGGTCCGCTCTGTAGCCGTCATTTGGCTATAGCGCGGATCTCAACTGGTTAAGTATGACATGTTTGTTATTTAATAAAAAAAATAAAAATAAAAACAATCCTTTAGTATCGCTTTAATGGCTGTGTGTTGAGTTATTTTGAGGGGACAGCAAATTGACACTGTTATACAAGCTGTACACTCACTACTTTACATTGTAGACAAGTGTCATTTCTTCAGTGTTGTCACATGAAAAGAGAGAAGAAAAATATTTACACAAATGTTGCAGTTTTGTTTCAAATGGCGCTTTATGCAGTGACTTGCCTCCATAGATCCAGCCTGTCTGGGCAGTGCGGTCATCTGCTGGCTTAGCGCCAGCCACAGGCTGTTTAAAGTAACATTAAAGGCTCCTTTATTTCCCTCTAAACACTAGCCGACCGGCCCCCCGCAGTTATACTGCGGCAGGGTTGGCACGGCTGCGCAAATTGCCGTAGCTGTTTCGTCGCTCCTTTAAGACCTGAAAGCAGGCGCCGCCGGCGCGTGGGCCCGGTGGGGCGCGATGACCGCCAAGCGCCCATAATCGCTCGTGACAGAGCAAGAACTGGGATCTGTGCATGTGTAAACACACAAATCCCGGTTCTCTCATCGGAGAGGAGACCGATCGTTAAGGATGAGCCGAACACCCCCCTGTTCGGTTCGCACCAGAACCTGCGAACAGACCTAAACTTCATGTGAACTTTAGAACCCTATTAAAGTCTATGGGACTCGAACGTTCACAATCTAAAGTGCTAATTTTAAAGGCTAATATGCAAGTTACTGTCCTAAAAAGTGTTTGGGGATCCGGGTCCTGCCCCAGGGGACATGGATCAATGCAAAAAAATGTTTTAAAAACTGACGTTTTTTCGGGAGCTGTGATTTTAATAATGATTAAAGTGAAACAATAAAAGTGTAATATTCCTTTAAATTTCATACCTGGGGGGTGTCTATAGTATGCCTGTGAAGGGGTGCATGTTTCCCGTGCTTAGAACTGTCCCTGCACAAAGTGTCATTTCTGCAGGAAAAAAAGTCTTTTAAAATCACTCGTGGCTATAATGAATTGTCGGCTCCCCGTAATACAGAGAACACTCAATGAGTGTTCTCTGTATTACGGGAGCCGACAATTCATTCATTGATTTAAAAAAAAAAAAAGTGTGGGGTTCCCCTAAATTCAATTACCAGGCCCTTCAGGTCTGGTATGGATATTAAGGGGAACCCTGCATCAATAAAAAAAAAAAACAAAAAAAAAACCCAGGTACGAAATTTAAAGGAATATTACACTTTTATTGTTTCACTTTAATCATTATTAAAATCACTGCTCCTTAAAAAACGGCCATTTTAAAAACTTTTTTTTGCATCGATCCATGTCCCCTGGGGCAGGACCCAGGTCCCCAAACAATTTTTAGGACAGTAACCTGCATATTAGCCTTTAAAATTAGCACTTTAGATTTTTCCCATAGACTTGTACAGGGTGTTCCGGCTTTTCGAATTTGCCGCGAACAGCCCAAATTGTTCACTGTTCGCTGAACAGGCGAACAGGCAATGTTCGAGTCGAACATAAGTTCGACTCGAACTCGAAGCTCATCCCTACCGATCGTGTGTTCCTAGTATATAGGAACAACGATCGGTCTCCTCCCCTAGTCAGTCCCTTCCCCACTACAGTTAGAACACACGCAGGAAACACAATTAACCCCTTGATTGCCCCCTAGTGTTAACTCCTTCACTGACAATGACATTTATACAATCAATGGCTATTTTTAGCTTCTCTTTAGCCATTTTTCCTGACGCCTTCATGGCAGCACACACTGAGTTGTGACTCCGCCCCCACAACCTGACAGGATTGGTTAACTATAAATTTGAAGGGGAGACACCCCGTTGCATTCTCTTTTTTTATCCTCACCTGACAGGTTGGATGAACAAGGTTTCAGGAATCTACAGATGAATAAAGCCTCTTACCGCCATCGCCCCAGCAGGTTCAAGCCTCTCCTGTTTGGAAGTCCCTCCTGTACAGTCTCTAAAGGAGCTTCTATGGAGGGAACCCCCCGCTCTGGTGATCTCAGGGGGCGTCTGGTTCTGGCATTTTTACAAGATTTAAATAAGCTTTCCTTGTTGCAGTGGACTCCCTTGGTCTCTCATAGTTTCTCTCTATTTTTATTCTCCTATTTTTGCCTTTTTTTCCTTACTGTGGAGTTCTGCTGTCCTCCACAGCTGTCATGGCCGCTGCTAGTATCTTTATTGTTCTGCACATGGCAGAATCTGCAGCTGAATCAGTTTACTTTGGCTTGGGAGGGTATTTCCCTTATCCCAGATGGCGTCGGTATCCTCGGGATGCTCTGCGCATGCATGGAGCGTCATTCGGCCGCCGCTATGGCGCCCTTTTTAAATACAGCTGTATGCGTCTTCATACTGCTGTTTTTTGTTATCATCTGCCCTGTCTGCTCTGAAAATTTGTCAGCATCAGGTAAGATCAGCTTTTTTCTTTCACATGCCGCTCTCTCTGTGTACCAAGGTAAATATATATATTTTTGCATGGCATTTATGGGTTTCTTAGCCTTAAAGTGGTTGTAAACCCTTACAAACCACTTTGACCTACAGGTAAGCCTAGATTAAGGCTTACCTGTAGGTCCAAGAAATATCTCCTAAACCTATACGGTTTAGGAGATATTTACCTGAAGACAGCCACCGCTGTCTACGGCGCATGCGCCGTAGACAGCGGCGCGCAGGCGCACAGGGTAAGCCGCAGATCGCGGCGATATGCCGCGAGTGTCGGCTCCCATGCGCATGTGATTCGCCGGAGCAGCGAGACCCACGGAGACCCACCAAGAAAATGGACGCTCGGAACTACAGGGGACAGCGGTGACTTCGCTGGCTCCTGTGTCAGGTAAGTGACACATAATGGACTACTATGTGATGCATAGTAGTCCATTATGCTTTACCTTTGCAGGAAATCAAAGAGGAAGTAAACCCATCAGGGTTTACTTCCTCTTTAAAGGGGCATACACAAAAAAAAAAAAGGGAAATTAAAAAAAAAAAATATATATATTTATTATAAATATTTATGTATGGTTTGCAAGGAAATTCTTTTTTTCTTCCTTAGCCTGTACTGTCCACCTTTTCTATGGAGTCCACTGCCCACGCAGACCACCGTCAGCAAGAAAGGTAAGAGGCTGTACCTGCTGTAGGTAAATATTGAAGAAAGGGGAGGAAAAAAGAGTGCCGCCTGCTAAAATGCTGCGTTTTTTTTGCCAGCCCTACCAGAGCAAGAGGGGTAAGCCCCAGACATGGAAGAAGATCAAGCGGCACTTCTAGCAAAAGATCGCACAGAAGTCGCTCAAGATTTCCATCTCATCATCAGAGACACAGCCACGCTCCGCACAGCCATTCGCACCACAGTCGCTCCCGGCATAGTCGCTCAGACCGCAGGAGGTCTCCTTCCTCACATCACAGCCGTCACACCAGACCTGCAGCTAACGCCTGCTGGGTATGCGGCGCGCCAGCTCTGCCAGACAAACTTGCCTGCCGTTCTTGCTTCAACGAAGCTACTAAGGAAAAGGAGGCGGACGCAAAGGATGGCTTCTGAACTTATAAGGGAATCGGTGCGGGAATCCATCTTGGAGACAACAGTACCCGCTATGGATGTGGCAGTCCCTAGTATGTCCGCTGCACAACCCTATCACTCCCAAGCTTCAGAATCTTCTTCTTCTGATAATGAGGGTCAGGAAATGTCTGCAGGATTTGATTTTTCTCTGGCAGAGCCCTTCGCAAAATCAGTCAAAGAAGCAATTGGCTGGGAAGACGATATAGCTGAGCCACAAAAGATTCAAAAGTATTTCCCCAACTTGAAGAAGTATGCGGAGTCTTTTCCGTTTATAGAAGAACTCGGGGATCTCATTAAGGACGAGTGGGAGAGATCAGACAAGCGGTCAAGTCTTCCTAACAGGCGAAAATGTATCCTTTAAACGAATCAAAGGTAAAGCCTTTAATTAATGCTCCCATAGTCGATTCCTCTCTGATGCGCCTAGCCCATCATGTTACCTTACCTATCGAGGATGCGGTCTCCTTTAAGGACGTACTCGATCGTAAGATGGACTTGGAATTAAAGAAGGCATGTTCCATGGCGGGGGGTTCCTGCAGACCAGCTATTACCACTGCGGCGGTGGCAAGAGCCATCTCAGGATGGGCGACTAAAATAGAGAAGGATCTACTAAATGGCACAGAGATGGAGAAAATAATTTCTTCTCTGTAAGAAATCAGGCTGGCAGGTGACTTCGTAGCGGAGGCCTCAGTAGACATCATAAGGTCCTCAGCTAGAACAATGCTGGCTTCGGTGGCAGCGAGGAGGGCTTTATGGCTTAAACCATGGATGGCCGATACAGAATCTAAGATTAATTGGTGCAAAATTCCTTACGATGGCTCTAATCTTTTTGGTGCCAAATTGGACTCAGCCATTTCTAAAGTCACGGGAGGGAAATCTGGTCTGATTCCCTCCAATAGAAGACCCAAGGCTCAGAGAGGGCCTTCCTTTAGACGCAATCTCCCAGATAAATACAGAGAGTCCAGATCCTACTGTCCCGGTAGAGAGTTTAGGAGAGATTGGAAAAATACTAAACTTTCCTTCCTGAGAATGCAGAAAACCAAGGCTACACCCGCGGGGGAGCACCCAATGTCATTTTGAAAGTTCGCCCACCCAGCCCAGGTGGGCACCAGGCTAAAGAATTGTGTTCAAATCTGGACGAGTCGTATACAGGACCTTTGGGCACTGTCCACAATCAAATTTGGGCACAAGTGGAAGTTCATGAACAAGCTTCCAAGAAACCACTTCCAGACTACCACCCACACTATTCAAGAGAAATCTGCTGATAAAATACGTAGCAGAGTTAAAACAGAAGGGGGCTATCGTAGAGGTCCCATCGGCTCAAAGAGGGGAGGATTCTACTCCCCTTTATTTTTGGTAAAGAAAAGGACTTGAGATTTTCGTCCAGTGTTAGATCTCAAAAAGCTCAACAGAAACATCAGAGTGGAAACCTTCAAGATGGAAAGTCTCCAATCCATACTTCTAGTGATAAATCTGGGCGATTGGATGCTATCAGTAGATTTGTCAGACGCCTATCTTCACATCCCAATCCATCCGGCTTTTTAAAAATGTCTTCGGTTCGCCATCAATCATTACCATTTTCAGTTTCGGTGCCTTCCATTCGGCATCTCCTCAGCACCCAGGACATTCACCAAGGTTCTATTACCGTTAGTGGCATTCCTCAGAGGGAAGGGTCTACGAATCCATCATTACCTGGACAATATCCTACTATTAGCAAAGAGCCAGGAGATATTGCTTCAGCACCGAGAGATTCTTCTTACAACACTCCACAACTTTGGATCATCAATTGGAAGAAGAGCAGTTTGCAACCAACTCAGAAAATGGTGTTTCTGGGAGCGGATCTAGACACCAAACTAAACAGGGTGCAACTCCCACAGGCAAAGATTCAGCCTCTAATACAGAAGATGCGGAAGCTGCTATCAGCGAATCATCTGTCAGCCAGGATCTGTCTAAGTATACTGGGGTCTATGTCTGCGACCATACCCATGGTGCAATGGTCTCAATGGCACATGAGGACCCTGCAGAACTCTTTTCTCAAGCAGTGGGATGGAGTATCCATGCATCAGACCATTGTCATCTCCAGGTCGGTAAAGCAATCAATATGGTGGTGGACACACCAAAGCAATCTAAAGAGATACAAGCCAATAGTCCCTCCGGACCCAGAAGTAGTTACTTTGGATGCTTGCCAGAGCGGCTGGGAAGCCCACTATCAAGATCAAGCAGCTCAGAACCAATGGCAGTTCCAGGTTCAAGGGGTGGTCTCCAACATACTAGAATTTAGGGCGGCTTTTCACGCCTTGAAAGCATTCACACCTCTCTTGACGGGGAAAAATGTGCTTATCTGAATGGACAACAGAGTGGCAGTGTCTTATGTACAGAAGCAGGGAGGTACCAGAAGTGTCACTCTAATGAGGGAGGTTCATCCCATTTTAGAATGGGCGCAAATACACCTGGCAGATTTGAGGGCAGTGTATGTCCCAGCAGCACAAAATATAGAGTCGGGAGATGTTATCCAACAACGAGTGGTCTTTGAGTCCTCAAATTTTTTCTCTCCTCACAGAAGCCTGGGGGATGCCAGAGATAGACCTAGCAGCCACACCATTGAACACCAAATGTCGCAGGTTCCTGTCAAGGAGTCCATTTCCGTCAGCCGAAGGAATAGACTGTCTAATCCATCCATGGGATTTCAAGTTGGGGTACATATTCCCTCCTACTCCATTGATTGCGATATTCCTGTCCAGGCTTCGGAGGTCCTCAGTGACAATAATCGCGGTGACTCCACTCTGGCCGATGAGGCCGTGGTTTACGACTCTTCTGCAGCTCAGTCTTCAACTTCCAATTCCTCTTCCATTAAAACCGGACCTTCTCTCACAGGGACAGTTCTTACATCCAGCTCCCGAGAAGTTACATCTGATGGCCTGGAAGTTAAGAGGTCTAGACTGAGGGCGCAAGGCTGTTCTCAGGAAGTCATTTCCACCCTAATGCAGGCCAGAAAGGTTTCTACTAATTCCATCTATGCAATAATTTGGGAAAAATGCCTCATGGCCCAGGAGAAGGATTGCAATCCTCTTTCTCCAGTGCCGGTGTTCTGCCTAATAGAGTCCGCCCATCAAATGGTGTCCGCTCCGTACTGCGCATGCGCAGTACGGAGCAGACGAAGCTTCGGAAAAACTCCGAAGCTGAACGGCGCCTGCCACAGACTCAATCACCATGGGGATACCAGCGATTGTTACACAGAGCTCAAGAACGGGGAGATGCCGATGTAAACAGCATCTCCCCGTTCTGCCTAATGACAGGACACTGATCGCTGCTCCCGACGATCAGTGTCCTGTCATTAGGCAGAACGGGGAGATGCTGTTTACACGTCACACAAGCCCATCCCCCAGTCAGTTAGAAACACTCCCCTAGGACACACTTAACCCCTCCCTGCCCCCTAGTGATTAACCCCTTTACTACCGGCAACATTTTTACAGCGATCAATGCAATTTTATAGCACTGATCGCTGTATTAACCACTTAAGCCCCGGACCAATTGTCAGCCTAAGGACCAGAGGTCTTTTTACAATTTTGCACTGCACTGCTTTAATTGGTAATTGCGCGGTCATGCAAAGTTGTACCCAAACGGAATTTGCGTCCTTTTCTTCCCACAAAGAGAGCTTTATTTTGATAGTATTTGATTGCCTCTGCGATTTTTATTTTTTAGGATATAAAAGGAAAAAGAATAAAAATTTTGAAAAAAAAAAGATATTTTCTACTTTTTGTTATAAGAAAAATCGAATAAACTCAATTTTAGTCATACATTTAGGCCGAAATGTATTCAGCCACATGTCTTTAGTAAAAAAAATGTCAATAAGCGTATATTTATTGGTTTGCGCAAAAGTTATAGCGTCTACAAACTAGAGTACATTTTCGGGAATTTACACAGCTTTTAATTTATGACTGCCTATCTCATTTCTTGAGGTGCTAAAATGGCAGGGCAGTACAACCCCCCCCCCCCCAAATGACCCCATTTTGGAAAGTAGACACCCCAAGGAAATTGCTGAGGGGCATGTTGAGCCCATTGAATATTTTTTTTTTTTGTCCCAAGTGATTGAATAATAACACAAAAAAAAAAGTTTACAAAAAGTTGTCACTAAATGATATATTGCTCACACATGCCATAGTTATATGTGGAATTGCACCCCAAAATATATTCTGCGGCTTCTCCTAAGTACGGGGATACCACATATGTGGGACTTTTTGGGAGCCTAGCCGCGTACGGCACCCCGAAAACCAATCACTGCCTTCAGGATTTCTGAGGGTGCAAATTTTTGATTTCACTCCTCACTACCTATCACAGTTTCGAAGGCCATAAAATGCCAAAATAACACAAACCCCCCCAAATGACCCCATTTTAGAAAGTAGACACACCAAGCTATTTACTGAGAGGCATGTTGAGTCCAAGGAATATTTTATATTTTGCCACAAGTTGCGGGAATATTACAAACTTTTTTTTTTTTTTTGCACAAAGTTGTCACTAAATGATATATTGCTCACACATGCTATGGGCATATGTGAAATGACACCCCAAAATAAATTCTGCTGCTTCTCCCGAGTACGGGGATACCACATGTTGGGGACTTTTTGGGAGCCTAGCCACGTACGGGCCCCCGAAAACCAAGCACCGCCTTCAGGATTTAAATATAAAGTGCTACCAAAAAAAACCTGTTAGCGATTGCAGGGATCAGGCCTGACTCTGCGATCGCTGCAGTTATGTGTTTAGTGTTTTGTAAGTGACAGTGATCGATCGATACTGCACTTGGGTGGGTTGGGCAGAGGGGCAAAACGCAGGTGCTAGCAGGTATCTGGGCTGATCCCGCTAACAATTAGTTTTTTTGGAACCCTAAACTGCTGGGGACGCTAGTATAGATCTGATCAGATCAGATATTGATCTGTTCAGATTCTATACCACTACGGGAGGTGTATGCTTTGCGCGTGGGTGTTAGCGGTACTGGCCCTAACCTAGCGCTGCCTGGGGCGACGCAGACCCTGACCCTAAAACCTAATTGATATCACCCGCCGGGTGATCAGGGGGTTAAACCTTTATTGGGTAATAAATGGTGGGTGCCCTGATGCTATAAAAAGCAAACTAACTAACCAGAGTCACCCGTAACACTTATACGGTGATCACTGGTGAAAGGGTTAACTAGGGGCAATCAGGGGCAATCAGGGGGTTAAAACCTTTATTAGGTAGTATATGGGGGTCGCTGACGCTATATAAAAACCTGACGGGGAACCTAAATAACTAACTGGCTAACCAGCGTCACCAGTAACACTTATACGGTGATCGCTGGTGCAAGGGTTAACTCTAGGGGCAATCAGGGGGTTAAAATCTTTATTAGGTAGTATATGGGGGTACCTAACGCTATAAAAACCTGGCGGGGAACCTAAAAAAATAACTAGCTACCTAGCGGCACCAGTGACACTAATGCAGCGATCAGAAAAATGATCGCTTAGTGACACTGGCAAAAGGGGGTGAAAGGGTTAACTCTAGGGGCAATCAGGGGGTTAAAACCTTTATTAGGTAGTATATGGGGGTCCCTGATGCTATATAAAAACCTGACGGGGAACCTAAATAAAGAAATAACTAACTGGCTAACCAGCGTCACCAGTGACACTTATGCGGTGATCACTGGTGAAAGGGTTAACTCTAGGGGCAATCAGGGGGTTAAAACCTTTATTGGGTAGTATATCGGGGTACCTAATGCTATAAAAACCTGGCAGTGAACCTAAAAAAAATAACTAGCTACCTAGCGGCACCAGTGACACTAATGCAGCGATCAGAAAAACGATTGCTTAGTGACACTGGCAAAAGGGGGTGAAAGGGTTAATTCTAGGGGCAGTCAGGGGGTTAAACCTTTATTGGGGCGTGGTAGGGGGCTACCCTGGACCTAACACTGCCCTGACACTTTTTACTGTCACAACTGACACTGAATGCAGTGATCAGTAAATAAATGATCACTGCAATCAGTGACACTGTGACTGGGGGGGGGAGGGGGGGGGTTGTGTGGCTATGTGTACCTACATGTCAGTGTAGTGATTGGTGCACTTACTATCTCTTCTCTCCTCGCAGTCCGGTCAAAAAGACCGCCCCGAGGAGAACGACATCACTTCCTCCCTGCCTGTGTTTACACTACACAGGCGGGGGAAGCTTCTCATTCGTCAGGAGCGATCGAGAGGGGATGGCCAGAAACCAACGGCCATTCCGTCATCCCGGATCGCTCCTGAAGCGAAACGGACCACCGCAGCCAGCTGGAGGGGGTCCGATCGGACACCCCACCCGCTGGAAGGCAAGCACGTAGGGGTACGTGCTTGTGCCCGTACATGCCATTCTGCCGACGTATAATTACATGCGGCGGTCCTTAAGTGGTAAATGACAATGGTCCCAAAAATGTGTCAAAATTGTCCGATGTGCCATAATGTCGCAGTCATGATAAAAATCGCTGATCGCCGCCATTACTAGTAAAAAAAAAAAAATATTAATAAAAATGCCATAAAATTATCCCCTATTTTATAGACGCTATAACTTTTGCACAAACCAATCAATAATCGCTTATTGCGATATTTTTTTTTTTTACCAAAAATATGTAGAAGAATACGTATCGGCCTAAACTGAGGGAAAAAAAAGTTTTTTTTTATATATATTTTTGGGGATATTTATTACAGCAAAAAGTAAAAAAATAATGCATTTTTTTCAAAATTGTCGCTATATTTTTTGTTTATAGCGCAAAAAAATAAAAATCGCAGAGGTGATCAAATACCACCAAAAGAAAGCTCTATTTGTGGGGAAAAAAAGGACGCCAATTTTGTTTGAGAGCCACATCGCACGACCACGCAATTGTCAGTTAAAGCAATGCAGTGCGGAATCGCAAAAAGTGCTCTGGTCCGGAAAGGGGTAAATCCTTCCAGGGCTTAAGTGGTTAAAAGTCAGCAGCTACAGTGTTTGTAGCTGCTGACTTTAAAAAAAAAAATAAAAAATTGCGGCTGGAACACCGCTTTAATAAAAAAAACCTTGAGGCTTTAGAACTACTTTGAACTCTTCCATAAGGCGCAGGCATTGAATCCAACGCAATTTTACTTCACATAATTGCAGTACGGATGATGTTTTTACAGTCTTATAAAGCGTAAGAAGACAATGACTTTCCTAAGCCCCTGCGAAAAACTAGAACTGACTGAGGAAACGTGTAGGAAATGGGGAGGACTAGCTGGGACTGAATTACCTAGCACTAAACAGGAGGGGTGGATAAGGGGATGATCTCAAAATCACAAACAAATTACAGTGGCCCGAAGCTGCCACTAGATGTCAGCATACTAATGAGCAATAATAATCCAATGCAGTTCAATACAAGGCTTAATAAAAAAATTAAAAAGATAAAAAATACCACGCTAAAAAATGAAAATGAAACAAAAGCTGCAACAAGAACCATCAAATATCACTATGGTGTGAATTAAATAATAAAAAAATTATAAAATAAATTTCTGCGCTACAAAGTGAACCGTTCCATATGAAAGAATAACACAATAAATAAATATTCATCGCAATAAATCAGAAAATGTCCATGTACATAGATCAGTGAAACGGTGAAAATAATGAAAAAATATGATGATGGAAAAAAAATATAAAACAAAATAATATAAGTAAATAAAATAAAAAATTAAAAATATAAGTGAAAAAATAAAATAAATAAATAAATATAAGTGAAAAAAAAATTACAATGACGTGGGGCAAAGTTTTTTTCTGAGAGGTCAGACTTCGTCAGGGGGCAAATCTGTACTGGGAGGAGAGGGAATTTATGCTTAGGCAGTAGGCATGCAGATTAATGCTCAATTTTTAGGGAGGGTGGGGATTTATTTCCAGCCACATAATGCTCATGCATCTTGGGGGGGGTGCAATTTGCCATGTTTTGCCCCGGGCTCTGGATGACCTTGTCCCGGCACTGTGCTAGCAATGCCCCGGCTCAGAGGTAACTGTCAACAATGTAACTGATAAGAATCCAGCACAGGAAGTTAACGTCTCGCAAAAATTCTGGCAGGATCAACAGATTTTTTTTTTTTTTTTTTTTTGCACCACGTCGAAGTAGAAACAACATTTTTTCAATGGTATATTTAAAACTAAACTCTAAGCAAATATAAAGTATGCAAATTAGAAGACCAGACTGGGCCAAATACCAGGGAGTCAGTCGTCCGGGTTCACATTCACTTAAAATATTTAGTAATATCTTAAGCCTGAATTTCAGCACCCCCCCCCCCCCCACCCCATCGCTCTTCTCCATCTTGTGGGATATCCGTAATAAAGGAAGGAAAAAGCCCATCAGACTTCAGGATTTTCCCAGCGCTGTGAATGGCCGGTCACTTTTCCCCATAGAGAGAACAATAGGTGGAAATTTTCTCCATTAAGCTGCCTGTATTAGGAAGCCGTCCGGCAATTAGATCCAGTCGGAGGAACCTCATTTACCGAAGAGAACCTGTCTCTGCTTCAAACATCCAATCGCATGTGGGGAGAACGTCCCAAAGTTGCCTGCAGATGATTGGATGTTTGATGGGAAGGGGGAGGAGGAGTACATTCCACCAAGACGGCAATTTTGTGAGGTATAAATAAGGAGAAATCGGGGCAGTGAGAAATATAGGCGAACCCGACGCACATGTTTATGTTTGTATTTGAAGGTGGGGGTGCGGCTTTACATTTAAATTTTTCTTTATTTTAATATTTTTTTTTACCTTCTTTATTATTTTCACCAATACAAAACATACATTAGAAATACAATAATATATTTTTATTTTATTTTATTTATTTATTTTTAATAATTTTTTTTTTATTAAATACAATAATTTATTTCAATTTTATTTATTTATTTATTTATTTATTTTATTTTATTTTATTTTATTTTTATTTATTTATTTTTTATTAAATACAATATTTTTTTTTTTTTTTTTTTTTTTTTATTTATTTATTTATTTTTTAATTTTTACATTTTTTTATTTTTATTAAATGGTAAAGGCTGTTTTTTTATTTTTTTATTGTAGGTCTTCCGCTGCCACAGCTGTTCTCGCACACATGTTAAGATGCACATTTTAAGCCCGGAGATTAGTTAAAGCTCCCAAAACATGACCTATAGGTCACATGATATTATAGATGGGGTTTCTACAGTAATACTGTACTACTCTGTCAGGCTCCACAGAGTAGTACAGTATTACAATGGTAAGATTAAATTACTCTGGTCAAGGTGTGTTTAAAAAAAAAAAGAATCTATATATATATATATATATATATATATATATATATATATATATGAATGAATGAAATACTTGTATAGCGCACAATGCGAACTGAATCGCCTCTAGGCGCTGTCAGTGTCCCAGATACAGTATATATCTTTCATTTTAATATTTTTTTTTACCTTCTTTATTATTTTCACCAATACAAAACATCCATTAGAAATACAATAATATATTTTTATTTTATTTATTTTTTTATTTATTTTATTTTATTTTTATTAATTTTTTATTGAATACAATAATTTCTTTTTATTTTATTTATTTCTTTTTATTATTTTTTTATTTATTTATTTAATTTTTAATTTTTTTTTTTTTTTTTTTTTTTATTAAATGGTGTTTTTTTTGTTTTTTTTTTATTGTAGGTCTTTCGCTGCCACAGCTGTTCTCGCACACATGTTAAGATGCACATTTTAGGCCCTGAAATTAGTTAAAGCTCCCAAAAAAATGACCTATTTTTTTTTCCGAAAGCAGAAACCCTATAGGTCACATGATATTGTAGATGGGGTTTCTACAGTAATACTGTACTACTCTGTCAGGCTCCACAGAGTAGTACAGTATTACTATGGTAAGATTAAATTACTCTGGTCAAGGTGTGTTAAAAAAAAAAAGAAAACAATAATTATATATATATATATATATATATATATATATATATATATATACAGTATATATATATATATATAGATTTATTTTATATATATTTATATTTATTTTATATACTGCCACCAGTCAGTATCCCATATACAGTATATATATATATATAGATTTATTTTATATATATTTATATTTATTTTATATACTGTCACCAGTCAGTATCCCATATACAGTATATATATATATATATATATATATATATATATATATATATATATATATTACAAAAAAAAAAAAAGGGAAGTGCCCGGTAAATGCCGTATGCAGCACTTTTACAGGGGTTGTAAAGGTTCGTGTTTTTTCACCTTAATGCATCCTATGCATTAAGGTGAAAAAATACCTGCCCCCCCCCCCCCGTTTTACTTACCTGAACCCCTTCACGTCCCCGGCGGAGACGTGCTGTCTCTCTCTCCATGGGTTCCTGGCTCTTGAATGAATGAATGAATGAAATACTTATATAGCGCACAATGTGAACTGAATCGCCTCTAGGCGCTGTGGCGAGCCTTGATCATCTGCTAAAAGAGGAAGGTCTTGAGTTTTTTCCTAAAAGCCAGGTGATTTTCTTCCAGGCGGATGTTGATTGGTAGAGCATTCCATAGCCGAGGCCCTTGGACAGCGAATCTCCGATCCCCCTTGGATTTATACCGGGCTTTGGGCACGAGGAGGAGGTTTTTGTTGGCTGATGGAAGACTGCGGTTTGGTGTGTAATGATTTATTTTCTCCATTAGGTATTGCGGAGCTTCTCTATGCACGCATTTGTGGGTGAAGCAAAGGGTCTTGAACGTGATCCGATTTTTTACGGTTAGCCAATGTAAGCTCCTCAGTGAAGGAGAAATGGATTCCCAGGGTTTTTTTCCTGTTATCAGCCTTGCCGCCGTGTTTTGGATCAGTTGTAATGGCGCAAGTTGATATTGTGGTAATCCTATGTAAAGCGAGTTTGCGTAGTCCAGTCGTGAATTAATGATTGTTCCAACTACCACTGCTTTGTCATTCTTTGGGATAAAAGGGATGAGTCTGCGAAGCATGCGCAGCAGATGGTGAGATCCACTGACTACAGATCCTATTTGCGCATCCATTGACATTTGTGCATCTAAAATATCCCCGAGACTCTTGGCTTTGGTCTTTGGGGAGATAGTCTGCCCAAAGACGGTTGGTGGAGACCAGGAGGTTTTGGTTGCGGGCTTATGATTTGGGTGTAAGATAAGAAGCTCTGTCTTTGATTGGTTCAGCTGGAGGGAGTTGGTGGTCATCCAGTCCTCTATTGATTTCAGGCAGTTTTCAAGTTGTTGTTGATGATCTTTTTTTCCATTGATCCGGAAATAAAGTTGCGTGTCGTCAGCGTAAGAGTGGAAGCAGAGATCTGAGCATCTGATGATTTGAAGGAGTGGGTGAATGTAAATATTGAAGAGAACGGGTGACAACGGAGAGCCTTGAGGGACTCCGCAGGTGACTGCCCGAGTTTCGGAGAGGAATTTTCCTAGTTTCACTGTCTGTGACCGATTTCCTAGGAAGGACGCGAACCAATGGAGATCTATGTCTTGGACTCCGGCTACTTCTGTGAGGCGGACGAGTAGAGTATTGTGATCTACTGTATCAAACGCTGCACTTAGGTCTAGCAGTACGAGGAGACACGGCTCTCCGTCATCTGCCGCTTCGAGGGCGTCATCCCAAATCTTGAGGAGAGCTGTTTCTGTTCCATGACCCGGGCGGAAGCCTGATTGCAGCGGGTCCAGGAGTTTGTGAGTATCCAGGTGAAGTTGTAGCTGATGTACTACAGCTTTCCCTATGATCTTAGAAATGGTGTTGAGGCTTGTAATTGGCCTACGGTTGTTTGGATCCTGAGGGTCCAGGTTTGGTTTCTTGAGTAGAGGTTTGACGATGCCTTGTTTGAGGATGCTGGGAACAATCCCTTCGTGGAATGATCGGTTTATGAGGTGGGTTATGGTTGGAGCCACGATGTCGGAGCATTCTTTCAGTAGTTTTGTGGGGATGATGTCAATAGGTGAGGTACTGTCATGCAGTTTATTAATGATGTTTTTTGCGGTGTCTACGGTAATTGGGGATAGTGAAAATTTTGGCGGTTGCGGTATGTTGGTGCAGACATCCTCTTTATGTATTTGCTGGCTGAGGTTGGATGTTTTCTTCTGACAAATTGTTTCCCTGATGGTTTTGACTTTATCGATGAAAAAATCTGACAGTTTGTCACAGTAATCCTGGGATTCGCTTTCTGGGGGTTCTAGGCACACCGGATTCATTGATTGATTAACCAGTTTAAACAGTTCCCGTGGTTGGTTTGCGGCCGTTGAGATTGTATATGAGAAGTGGTCCTTTTTGGCTTTGAAGATTGCTTTCCGATAATTCTCTGTCAGACCTTTGTAGTTAAATAGGTTTTCCTTGGTGGGATTTCTTCTCCATGTTCTTTCTGCTCTTCTGCGTTCTTGCTTTAGTACGGAGAGGGAGCTATTAAACCATCCAGCATTTTTCTTCCTGATGAGAGCCCTGCGTTTTGGTGCTACCGAGTCTGCTGATTGCAGTAATGCCTTGTTTAGGGAGTTGAGTGTTTCCTCCGTAGAGTGGTTTAAGGTTATTGTAGATATTTTTTTGGACAGAGTGGTTTTGAAGGCTTCGGAGTACAGTTTTTTATGCGATCTGGTCCAGTGCGTTGTTACAGGTTTCCGTTTTGCGTTGGTGGTGTTGGTAGTGATTTTGAATTTGATGGCGTGGTGATCCGTCCATGGCAGAGTTATGTTGTCGAGTATGTTGACGTCGATGTTCTGTTTGAAAATGAGGTCCAGGGTGTGTCCTGACCCATGCGTGGGAGTCTTTATCAGTTGCTGTAGACCCAGTTCTTCTAGTTGATTGATGCAGGCAGTCGCGATGGGGTCTTTAGGCTCGTTTGCCCAAAGGTTGAAATCTCCGAGTGCCAGGAAATTTTTGAATTTTAGGGTGTGCATTGCAAAGGATTCCGTGAGGGGTGAAAGAAGATTGGACTTTGGTCCCGGTGGTCTGTAGCACAGTAGTATATGAGTGGTGTCATAGGGTGTTGGTTGAAAATGTAGCGTCAGGGTTTCCATAAAAGACACTGGGTTCTGAGATGATGGTTTAGTGAGATCAAGGTGACCTTTAAAGATCACTGCTAGGCCTCCTCCTTTTTTCCCTATCCGGTGTTCGGTTAGGATCCTGTAGTTTTCCGGCACCAATTCGGTGAGGATGGTGTTGCAGTCAGAGGTTAACCAGCTTTCGGTGATGAAGAGGCAGTCTACATTGTTCTCGATGATGAAGTCGTGTACTTCCAGTCTATGTTTGACTGCAGACCTGGCGTTAATCAAGGCGCAATCTAATTGTAGTGGTCGAGTAGATGTCTTCCTGTGGTTGGGAGCTGCTTGTCGTCCGGTTTTTAATAGTTGTTCTCTTTGAAGTATTTTTTGTATGGAAGATGGCAATGTGGTGTTGATGTTCCTTAGTCTGTGCAGAACTTCAGCTGAGTATTTGAAGTAGCACATGGTTTGTGGATGCTGTTGATGGTACTATGGGCCTAAGATGATGATCCTGATCAGGGTATTGATCCTGAGGTGGGGCTAGGTATCAGACTTGCCGCCGTGCTTGAGGCTATTAGCGCGCAAGTTGATCAGGGGATGCCTATATGGATGCGGAAGGAGTTGTTGTATTCGGTTGCTGGCTGTTCCAGCTGCCTTTACTTAAGGTGGAGGTCTCCGCTCAGAAAAGAAGTCTGGCTGTGATCTGGAATAGTCGTCCTAGGATAGCGTAAAAAATGGAAAGGAGGCCGGAGGTAGGGGTATGCTAACCTATGGTTGTTCCAGAGGAAGGCGAAAAATCCCCTGACAGTAGCAGCCAAATGCACCAGTGGGGCAAAAATTCCTTCCTGATCCCCGTAGGCGGTCGGACGGAGTCCCTGGAACAATCACTGGGGGGGGGGGAGTGGAGGTGCGAGCTTACCTGGCTGCGGTTGTCCCCTTTAAACACTCTGGTTCCGGTGAATCTGGCTTGCTGTCAGCCTGACGTTTCTGGAAAGCTGTCTGGTTGCCCCTTGCAGTGGGATCTTTAAAATGGAGGGGAGGATGGATGTAGGATAGAGGTTAGAGACTCCTGTCTTAACTCCTGTTTTCAACTCCTGGTTATTAACTCTCCACTTTAGTTCAAAAAATCCACTTGTGTTCAGAAAATCCACATGCAAGCCACCATCAGGGAGTAAGCTTGGATTGGATAGATCGATAGCAGCGCAGCCATTGGCTTCCGCTGCGGTCAATCAAATCCAACTACGCTGGGGGGCGGGGCCAAGTTCTGCATTCGGCCTCCATGGACGCCGGATGCTGGGCTCGGGAGCGCACCCGCAAGGTAAGGCCCCCCCCCCCCTGGAAGAGCACTTCTCCTAGGGGGTTATCTGATGCGGGGAGGAGCCACGAGAGCCGCCGGGGGGACCCCAGAAGACGAGGATCGGGGGGCCGCTCTATGCAAAACTGCACAGTGGAGGTAAGTTAAGTATGATGTGTTTGTTATTTTAAAAAAATAAAATAAAAAATGAGGCTTTTCCGCACAAGTGACTCGTATGAAGAGTGCGGGGGGATTATCGGTCATGCATTTTTCTTCTGCTTTTTGTAGCACAAAAATGGAAGAAAATTTGATGAGTGAGGAAGCAGCCTTATCCTCCCTTATCCTCCCTTATCCTCCCTTATCCTCCCTTATCCTCCCTTATCCTCCCTTATCCTCCCTTATCCTCCCTTATCCTCCATGTAAATTCATAGCATTGTTTGTATTAAACTTGCTACAATGTTTCTGCTCCCTGCAACTTTGTTTCTTTTACCTGTTCCCGGCCGGATCTCCCACCGATCTGTACTGAGGAGCTCGGGGGGATTGTGTCTTCTCTGAAGTTTATATCTGTCATAGAACTCTCCTATGGACTTGGTACAATTCAATTAGGGGCGGCCCGCCCCCCCCCCCCCCCTGTCCATCAGCGATTCCCCCCATCCATGCGTCTGGCCCCTTTAAGGATTCCTATGGTGGGGATGTTTTTTTTTTGAAGCCCAGATTAGAGCCAGAGGCTCCAATGGTCTTCAAAATCGGGTGGGCTTGGGGTGCAGAGAATGCTCTCAGAGCCCACCCAGGGGTGTTACAACAGTGAATGAATATTTGCTATTGTAGCACTGATCCTCCTCTCGGGCCAATCAGAAAGTGGGTTTTGACACCCATCACACGATTGGCTGAAAGGACAAGTGATCCTATTGGACGCCTAGGAGGAGGGGAGGAGCTGCACGCTGGAAGGCGGTGATGGAGGAGAGGACATGGAGCCACTGCCCACTGCCCTCCACCCGCGATTGGGGGAGGGCTGAACAAGGAGCCAATCAGTTTATGTCACCTTATTGGCTGAAAGGACAGGTGATCCTATTGGACGCCTAGGAGGAGGGGAGGAGCTGCACGCTGGAAGGCGGTGATGGAGGAGAGGACATGGAGCCGCTGCCCACTGTCCTCCACCCGTGATTAGGGGAAGGGCTGAACAAGGAGCCAATCAGTTTATGTCACCTTATTGGCTGAAAGGACAGGTGATCCTATTGGATGCCTAGGAGGAGGGGAGGAGCTGCACGCTGGAAGCCAGTGATGGAGGAGAGGACATGGAGCCGCTGCCCACTGCCCTCCACCCGTGATTGGGGGAGGGCTGAACAAAGAGCCAATCAGTTTATGTGCTGACAAGGAGCATGTTGATAGGAGGAGAGAGACACAGTAATGAGATCATCAGTGTACTGCCTCTCCTTCAATGTCCAATCAAAACCTGGGGGTGGGCCCATGACAGGAGGTGGGCAGAAAGAGGCTTTCCCCAGGCTTAACCCTGGAGACTGAGGACTTATAGTGGTGAAAAAGAGGCACTGCAGGGATAGCTTCAGATTAAAGGTGAGTATTGCAGCCCCATTATCTTTTGGTTATTTTTAAAAAAAATGTTTTTCAATTGTCGTTCTTTTAAAGATTTCTGCTCTGAATGCAGAGGAAAGCAGCACAATATTCCTGACTCCAGAACAATGGACAATGCTCACACGGTATTTATTGAGAGCACGGTGCCCCAGGGAAGGGTCAGCACTCTTATGTACATCCCAGTCAGAGCGGCTGATGGAAAATTATTTGTTTCGTAAAGATTTCCCAGCGCAGACCGATGTCCCGCGATAACAAAGACATCTATTCTGGAGATGCCAACGTATCGCGTCACACCCAACCTTCCCTCTTCAGGCAATTGGTGATCACAAAGCACAGCAGGTTTTTATGACAATGTGCCCATTGCCCGGCGCTGGTCATGTGCTCCTTTGAAGTGCCGGGCTATGAGTTTGCGCTGCCTGTCCTACGTTGGTCCTTACACTGGGACAATGGCCAGGGGTGAGGTTGGGATTGGCTCTTGGGAGGAGGGGGGCTTCAGCCACAGGATAATAACTCCCAGCATTGTTACTATCATTTATGGAGGCTGAGAAATGAGTTCATCATGGGCCCCGACTACGTCCAGATCTACTCCCGACAAACCTGATATTGTTTCCCGCGTTCCTTGCAATGAATTCTTCTTCTTATATCTCCTCTTTAACTGGCCTTGAAGCCAATGACCAGTCCTCCCAGCCCCCACCAGTCCCCCCCCCCCAACCCCTCCCTTTTCTATAATTTTAATATTTTCATTTAAGTCTTTATAAAAGAAGAAGAGATACATTATATCCAATGAGAATAACATCATCATCCCCTTTCACACCATATTTCTCAGTCTCCCCCCCCCAGATCAAAGTTTACATCAGAGTTCTCAGCCCCCCCTCCCCTCACATAACAATCCTCAGTCTTATCCCCTTTCACATCAAAGCCCCCCCCCCCCCATTTCACATCAGAGTCCTCAGTCCCACCACTTTTACATCAGAGTTCTCAGCACCCCTCCCCTCACATCAGAGTTCTCAACTCCCCTCCCCTCACATCAGAGTTCTCAGCCCCTCTCCCCTCACATCAGAGTTCTCAACTCCCCTCCCCTCACATCAGAGTTCTCAACTCCCCTCCCCTCACATCAGAGTTCTCAACTCCCCTCCCCTCACATCAGAGTTCTCACCCCCTCTCCCCTCACATCAGAGTTCTCAACTCCCCTCCCCTCACATCAGAGTTCTCAACTCCCCTCCCCTCACATCAGAGTTCTCAACCCCCCTCCCCTCACATCAAAGTTCTCAAATCGCTTCCCCTCACATCAGAGTTCTCAACCCCCCTCCCCTCACATCAGTGTTCTCAACCCCCTCCCCTCACATCAGAGTAATCAGCACCCCCTCCCCTCACATCAGAGTTCATAGCCCCCCTCCCCTCACATCAGAGTTCTTAATCCCCCCTCCCCTCACACCAGAGTTCTCAACCCCCCTCCCCTCACATCAGTGTTCTCAACCCCCTCCCCTCACATCAGAGTAATCAGCACCCCCTCCCCTCACATCAGAGTTCATAGCCCCCCTCCCCTCACATCAGAGTTCTCAGCAGAGTTCTCAACCCCCCTCCCCTCACATATCCCCTTTCACATCAAAGCCCCCCCCCCCCCCATTTCACATGAGCATCCTCAGTCCCATCCCCTTTCACACCAGATTTCTCAGCCCCACCACTTTAACATCAGAGTTCTCAGCACCCCTCCCCTCACATCAGAGTTCTCAGCCCCCCTTCCCTCACATCAGAGTTCTCAACCCCCCTCCCCTCACATCAGAGTTCTCAACTCCCCTCCCCTCACATTAGAGTTCTCAACTCCCCTCCCCTCACATTAGACTTCTCAACTTCCCTCCCCTCACATTAGAGTTCTCAACTCCCCTCCCCTCACATTAGAGTTCTCAACTCCCCTCCCCTCACATCAGAGTTCTCAACTCCCCTCCCCTCACATCAGAGTTCTCAACCCCCCTCCCCTCACATCATAGTTCTCAACCCCCCCTCCCCTCACTTCAGAGTAATCAGCCCCCCCTCCCCTCACATCAGAGTTCTCAGCCCCCCTCCCCTCACATCAGAGTTCTCAGCAGAATTCTCAAACCCCCTCCCCTCACATATCCCCTTTCACATCAAAGCCCCCCCCCCCATTTCACTTTAGAGTCCTCAGTCCCATCCCCCTTCACACCAGATTTCTCAGCCCACCACTTTAACATCAGAGTTCTCAGCACCCCTCCCCTCACATCAGAGTTCTCAACCCCCTCCCCTCACATCAGAGTAATCAGCCCCCCCTCCCCTCACATCAGAGTTCTCAGCAGAGTTCTCAAACTCCCTCCCCTCACATATCCCCTTTCACATCAAAGCCCCCCCCCCCCATTTCACATCAGAGTCCTCAGTCCCATCCCCTTTCACACCAGATTTCTCAGCCCCACCACTTTAACATCAGAGTTCTCAGCACCCCTCCCCTCACATCAGAGTTCTCAGCCCCCCTTCCCTCACATCAGAGTTCTCAACCCCCCTCCCCTCTCATCAGAGTTCTCAACCCCCCTCCCCTCACATCAGAGTTCTCAACCCCCCTCCCCTCACATCAGAGTTCTCAACCCCCCTCCCCTCACATTAGAGTTCTCAACTCCCCTCCCCTCACATTAGAGTTCTCAACTCTCCTCCCCTTCACATCAAAGTTTTCAACCCCCCTCCAATCACATCAGAGTCCTCAGTCCCATCCCCTTTCACACCAGATTTCTCAGCCCCACCACTTTAACATCAAAGTTCTCAGCCCCCCCCACATCAGAGTTCTCAGCCCCCCTCCCCTCACATCAGAGTTCTCAGCCCCCCTCCCCTCACATCAGAGTTCTCACCCCCCCTCCCCTCACATCAGAGTTCTCAACCCCCCTCACCTCACATCAGAGTTCTCAGTCCCCCCCTCACAGCAGAGTTCAAAGTCCCCCCTTTCACATCAGAGTTCTTAGTTCCCTTCCCCTCACATCAGAGTTCTCAGTCCCCCCCTTTTTCATCAGAGTTCGCAGTCCCCCCTTCATATCAGAGTTCTCAGTCCCCCTTCCCTCACATAAGAGTTCTCAGTCCTCCTTCCCTCACATCAGAGTTCTCAGTCCCCCCTTCACAGCAGAGTGCTCATTCCCCCCTCCACAGCAGAGTTCTCAGTTCCCCCCCTCACATCAGAGTTCCTAGCCCTTCTCCTCTCACATCAGAGTTCTCAGTCGCCCCCCAGATCAGAGTTCATAGCCCCCCTCCTCTCACATCAGAGTACTCAGTCCCCCCTTCACAGCAGAGTTATCAGTCCCTCTCCCCTCACATCAGAGTCCTCAGTCCCTCCCTTTTTACACCAGATTCCACAGTCCCACCCCCTTTCACACAAGAGTCCTCATAACCAATGAGGATAACATAGAAATCTTCATAATCGCCCCCTTTTACACCAGATTCCTCAGTCTCCTCCCTTTCACATCAAAGTCCCCCCCCTCCCATTTCACATCAGAGTTCTCAGTCCCACTTCTTTAGCATCAGAGTTCTCAGCCCCCCTTTTCACATCAGATTTTTAACCCCCTCCCTTTTACATCAGAGTTCCCAGTCCCCACCACTTTCACATCAGAGTTCTCAGTCCTGATTCTGCAGTCCCACCCCCTTTTACACCAGAGTCCTCATTCACTCCCCACCCCCATTTTTACATCAGAGTTCTCAGTCTCCCTCCCCACACATCAGTCCTCAGACCAGTGATGGAGAACCTTGGCACCCCAGATGTTTTGGAACTACATTTCCCATGATGCTCCACTACACTGCAGATTGCATGAGCATCATGCGAAATGTAGTTCCAAAACATCTGGGGTGCCGAGGTTCACCATCACTGCCTCAGACCCTTTCCACCGGAGTCTTCAGCCCCACCATTTTTCACATCAGAGTCCTTAGTTTCTTCCACCTCCTTCTCCTCACCTTTCACATCGGGGTCATCAGCCCCCCCCCCCCACCTTGTGTTCACAAGCAGTAGTATGGCAGTGGGTGGAAAGTGGATCAGGTAACCCCTTCTGAATTCTGGGCCTGCCCTAAACGCTGGCCATCCTGGATCAGCATCATGCATTTCAACCAAGCTGGCAGCTGGCCCGACTGCGCCATGGAGGTGCCTGCAGCCAGGGCCGGTGCTACCACTAGGCAAACTAGGCATCCGCCTAAGGCGCACCTCTGCCTGGGGGCGCTGGGCCACTGGTGTTCCTACTCTCTTCTCTCTGCAGCAAGCAACTAAGTCATCAGCAGGCAGCCGCCTTCGCACATAGTGTCAGAGGTGCAGCGGCGGCAGAGGACTGTGTCTGTGTCCTGGTTCCAAATTGAATGGAAGCAAGCAAACATTCGTTGATGGGCACTGGTAGGCTGCATTGATGAGCATTGGTAGGCTGCATTGATGGATGTTGGTAGGCTGCATTGATGGGCGTTGGTAGGCTGCATTGATGGGCGTTGGTAGGCTGCACTGATGGGCGTTGGTAGGCTGCATTGATGGGCGTTGGTAGGCTGCATTGATGGGCGTTGGTAGGCTGCACTGATGGGCATTGGTAGGCTGCACTGATGGGCGTTGGTAGGCTGCACTGATGGGCGTTGGTAGGCTGCACTGATGGGCGTTGGTAGGCTGCATTGATGGGCGTTGGTAGGCTGCATTGATGGGCGTTGGTAGGCTGAACTGATGGGCGTTGGTAGGCTGCACTGATGGGTGTTGGTAGGCTGCATTGATGGGCGTTGATAGGCTGCACTGATGGGCGTTGGTAGGCTGCATTGATGGGCGTTGGTAGGCTGCACTGATGGGCGTTGGTAGGCTGCATTGATGAGCATTGGTAGGCTGCATTGATGGGCGTTGGTAGGCTGCATTGATGGGCGTTGGTAGGCTGCACTGATGGGCGTTGGTAGGCTGTATTGATGGGCGTTGGTAGGCTGCACTGATGGGCGTTGGTAGGCTGCATTGATGGGCGTTGGTAGGCTGCATTGATGGGTACTGGTCAGCTGCATTAATGGGTGCTGGTGAGGCAGCATTGATGGGTGCTGGTCATGCTTCATTTGATGGGCACTTCATTAAAAAGGTGGGGTATATATGGGCAGGGGGAAGGGGATGGAGTCAGGGGTGGAGCCAGGGGGAGGGGCGGCAAAATGAGGTTTCGCCTAGGGTGTCAAAAATCCTTGCACCAGCCCTGCCTGCAGCTGTGTGAAAATACCACTGATGCAGAACCTGGCCGGAACATGCGTAAGTGTATGCCGGAAGCATACTTGACTGGGTGACAACATAGGAGGACAATTGGAAGACAGGGACAGACTGTTGTCACCTTATTACGGGAGGTGTCTGAACAAGGACCTTCATGGCAGGATCACCAGGGATTACCTAATGAAAGCTGCAAAATTTTAAAGATAGAAAATTGTTTTAGAAAATACTTTAACACATTAATGTTTATATGAGAGTACACTGATTAGGTTTACAACTACTTTAACAGGGGTTACAATGTCCCTTTAAATGGAACGCTCTCTGCTCTACTCTATTTTAGGGCTGAATGGGACCCTATGAGTCTTTTATCTGAGATGTTCTCATGTTCCTACACCCACCACACTACTTATGCTTCTTTTCCTCTTGCATCAGTTTAACCTCGAGTCCCTTTCAGCAATAAATCTGCTTTGTGTTCCATGATGCAGGACACACATCGAAACCCCAGAGCCCAAATTTAAGTGAAAACAAACTCAGAATTTGCGGTCCGTGTGCGCACACTGTTCACAGGCGCCCAGCTGGAAGGGAGCGAGAGGTTAATGTAAATGTTAGGACAAGGCTGAGTGTAGCTTCTGTGCAGTAAGTGCTCCTCTCCATTATAAGTCTGACCCCACTGACTTCATGTTTTGTCCCATCAGCAGATGGAGAGTCTTACCCTCCTGTCAGGCTGGACTTGGGTGACTGCCTTAATAACTCCGAACGTGCAGAGCAGAACCCAGACGTGGGTGAAATTGGCCACATTAGAGCAAAAGGGGAATTTTAATTTTGCACGCCCCACTTTTCATTTTTTTATTAGTTAAAATAGTTTCAAAAATCCAATAGATTTCGTTCCACTTCACAATTGTGTCCCACTTGTTGGTGATTCTTCACAAAAAATTAAAATTTTATATCTTTATGTTTGAAGCCTGAAATGTGGTAAAAGGTTTAAAAGTTCAAGGGGGCCGAATACTTTCGCAAGGCACTGTACATACAATCCATGATAAATCTTAAGCCTGTTCATCATTGATTTTAAAGCTTCACCCTCTTCAAGGATGGTTCTGAAACTTTATCCTGTTCATAGATGGATCTGAAGATTCATGTCAGGGTTAGGCTCAGCCCTTTCTTATCAAAGCTGGCCGCTCAGCTGTCGGCTAATTGCCAGCTCCTATCTCTCCACAGTTAATCTCCTGTTGATGATATCCTGCTCGTCAGTCCTGCCTATTTAAAGTGGTCTTGCCACCAAAAAAAAAAAAAAGTTGCTTAAAATTCTTAAAAAAAATTAAATAAATAATAATTGGCAAAAAAAAAAAAATTTTACTCACCTCTAAATACCTGTTGCTAGGGGGTCCCTCGTAGTCTGCCTTCTTCCTTGCCCGGGCTGGTGACATCACTTCCCTTTGCGCCGCACGGCATATCACAGCGCCCTGCGCCGCTCGCACATGCGCAGTGGGTGCCCGGCTGTGAAGCCACAGCCCGGTGCCCACAGTACGCATGACGGCGCCGCGAACGGAGCGGGGAACGAGGGGGGGGGCTTTGTTCCTCCGCATCGCTGGACCCTGGGACAGGTAAGTGTCCGATTATTAAAAGTCAGCAGCTGCAGTATTTGTAGCTGCTGACTTTTAATTATTTTTATCTTAGGGGGTACCCCACTTTAAGCCGTCCAGTCCAAATGATCTCTGCCTTCACCTTGGTCACATTCCAGTCCAATGCAGAGTGTTTCTCAGCCAGGTTGAGATATACTTTGAGATTCTGCCCCAGGTGTTTCCCACGGACAGAAGCAAAGTAGGTTTTGTGATATCTTTGCTTTCTGAGAGAGCCTTGGCCTGGGCAAACCCTCTATGGGAGACGCAAAAACCTGTTGTCTTGACAGTTGTATTTGACGTTCCCGCACGCTCCGCTTCTGCTGCCAATTGCCTCATGTCCATCAAACAGAGTATGAGAACTGTTGCAGATTACGTCATTGAATTCCGTACTCTGGCAGCAGAGGTTGCATGGAACAATGAGGCCCTCGTGGCTGCTTTTTCTCATGGTCTCTCGGATACCATCAAGGATAAGATAGCACCCCGAGATGTACCCACTGAACTGGAGAGGTTGATCACATTCGCCATCCTCATTGACTCCAGACTCAGAGAAAGACTACCTTTTAAGGAGCGCTTGCGGAAGCCTCCTGTACATTTGTCTCTGAACTTTGCAGTCCCACCCTTGCCTAGGGTTGCTACCTCATCCCTTTAAAACCAAACACATATGAATTACACAGTTTCTGTGGCTGATTAAGGTGGTAATTAAACTCACTTGGTGCCTTATCTGCATTAAATTAGCCTCAGAACCTGTGTAATCCATATGTGTTCGGGTTTAAAGGGATGAGTTGGCAACTCTACCCTTGCCTCCCTCACCTCCCATGCCTCCCTCACCTCCCATTCCTCCTGGTACCGAGTCGGTCTGTGAAGATGAACCCATGCACTTGGGCTTCACACGTCTGTCTGCGGATGAGAGAAGCTTTAGGAGGAGGCAGAGATTGTGCCTTTATTGTGGGCACTTTTTGAAGTCTTGTCCTACCAATCGAGGGAACACCCGAACCTTGAGGTCCTGTCATGGACAGACCTTAGTTGGCGTTGTTTCGTCCCCAGTTATCCAGGAGGATAAGCCTCAGGTTTTGGTTACCCTTTCTTGGGCTGAGTCGTCCATCTAGATACAGGCTCTAATTGACTCTGGGGCTGCAGGCCTATTCATTGATGCGGCCTTTGTATAGAAACAATCGATTTTGCATTTGATTTTTGCAGCTACGTGACACTCCACTTGCCATTGAGGCTCTTGACGGAAGACCTCTACAGCCTGCCCATGTGACTCATGAGACTGTTCCATTGTCCATGGCCATAGGGGTTCTTCACCATGAGATAATCCAATTCCAAGTGATTTTCTCACCTAAGTTTCCACTGGTTATTGGTTATCCTTGGTTACAGAGGCACAACCCCTCTTCGCTCCGTGCTGAGGTTCTCTCCTGGTCACTACAATGCAGTAAGACATGCTTCCAGAAGGTAGCCAAGGTCGTGTGTACCTCTTCACTCTCCTCCCTGCTGGTGGAGTACCGCGATTTTAGCTATGTCTTTGACAAAGTTCGGTAGTTTGCCTCCACACCGGTTGTATGATTGTGCAATTGACCTTCAACATGGTGCCATACCCCCTCATGGCCGGGTTTACCCTTTGCCAGTCTTGGAGGATAAGGCCATGGAGGAACATGTTGCAGACGCACTTTCTCGAGGTTTCATCCGCAAATCCTCGTCTCCTGCTGGTGCTGGTTTCTTCTTTGTGAAGAAGAGGAGTGGTGAACTGAGACCTTGTATTGATTATAGGGGTCTCAATTGTTTCATGAATAAGAATGCCTATCCAATTCCATTGATTATGGAGTTATTTGACCGCCTCAAGGGAGCAACGGTTTTTACAAAGCTTGATTTGAGAAGGGCATACAATCTTGTGAGGATTAAGGAGACGAGTGGAAAACTGAGTTTAATACCAGAACAGATCATTTTCAGTACCCCGTTATACCTTTGGGCCTTTGTAACGCTCCTGCAGTTTTCCAGGAATTTATTAACGATGTCCTCCGAGATTTGTTAAAGCTATGTGTGGTGGTTTATCTCGACGATATCCTCATATTTTCCAAATCTCCGGAGAGCCACCACACAGATGTCTGTTATGTGCTTAAGAAACTAAGAGAGAACAATCTCTATTGTAAATTGGAGAAGTTCCTGGGTTATGTCGCTTCCACTGCTGGTTTTTAGATGGACCCAGAGAAACTTTCTGCAGTCCTACAGTGGCCCCAACCTGTGGGTTTATGTCCTCTGCCGCGATTTCTTGGCTTTTCCAACTATTATTGGAAGTTTATTTGTAACTTCTCGTGTCTGGTCAAGCCCCTGAGTGATATGACCAGAAAGGACGGTAACCCACAGTGTTGGTCTCCAGAGTCCATTAAGGCCTTTGAGAGTCTCAAGGCTGCCTTTGTTTCTGCTCCCAGTTGGCAAATCCTGATCCTATGTTACCTTTTATCCTTGAGGTTGATGCTTCTGAGACACGTTGGCGCCCTTCTGTCTCAACGTCCTACCTCTGAGAGCGCTATGCATCCTTGTGGCTACTTTTCCAAGAAATTGTCACCTGTGGAGTGCAATTACGAGATTGGTAACAGAGAGCTGTTAGCGATCATTTTAGCCCTGAAAGAATGGAGACATCTCCTCTAAGGTACCACTGTGTCGGTTCTCATTCTTATTGACTCTCACATTCTTGTCTGAGGCTAAATGCCTCTCTCCTAGAAGGGCACGATGGGCTCTTTTCTTGTCTAGTTTCAATTACATTGTCTCATTCTTACCCGGTACTAAGAATGTAAGAGCTGACGCTTTGTCACGACAACTTTCCTCCACTTCAAAGATGGAGTCCGTTCCGGTTCCTGTGATTCCTCCTGATCATATTCTGGCTACGGTTCACACCAGTCTCACTTCTCCTTTGGTAGACAAAATTCTTGTTACTCAGGTCCATGCTCCTCCTGAGAAACCTTGTGACAGCAGTTTTGTCCCAGAGAGTCTCCATGCTGCTGTGCTCCAGACTTACCATTCTCCCAAGGCTGCTGTCCACCCTGGGAAGAATCAATTCTTTTGGGCCATTTCCCAACAATTCTGGTGGCCCAGTCTACGTGCTGATGTAACCGCCTTCGTAGCTGCCTGTTCTGTGTGTGCTCAGAGTAAGACTCCATGACACATTCCAGTGGGCATCCTACAACACATACCCAATAGAGACAGGTCCTGGACCCACCTGTCTATGGATTTCATTGTGGAGTTACCCAACTCCCAGGGCAACACAGTTATCCTTATGGGTGTTGACCGGTTCTCGAAAATGTCCCATTGTATTCCACTTAAGAAGCTGCCCACTTCTAAAGAAACTGGCTTAAATCTTTCACTTACATGGGCTACGTTATTGTCTTGGACGTGGTAGTTAGTTTGTGTCCCGGTTCTGGCGAACCTTTTGTGCACAGTTGGGAATTCAGCTTGACTTCTCCTCTGCATATTCCCCGCAGTCTAATGGGGATGCAGAACAAGCCAATCAGTCCTTGGAGCAATTCCTACATTGCTATATTTCTAACCATCATAACAGCTGGTCAGACCTCTTACCGTGGGCGGAGTTTGCTCACAATAGTGTTTTGAATTCTGCTTCCCGATTGTCCCTGTTTATGGCGAACTATGGTTTCCAACCTTCCATGTTGCCTGACTCATTTGTTCTGCAGAGTATTCCTGCATTAGAAGAGCATCTCTGTGGTCTTTGTTCCACTTGGGCACAAGTCCAGGAGGCTTTGCGACATGCTAATGATAGATACAGACTTCATGCTGACCGCAGACGCCTGCCTGTGCCTTCCTACCAGGTTGGGGACAAGGTCTGGCTGTCATCTCACAACCTCCGACTTCGTGTTCCCTCTCTGAAGTTCGCAGCTTGGTTTATTGGGCCTTTCCGTATTCTTCGCAGGATTAACCCAGTGGCTTACGCATTAGACCTAATTATATCTAATTAGATCTAATATGCGCATTTCAAATGTATTTCATGTCTTCTTATTCAAATATTTGCTCTGCAACAGCTTTACCACCTCGGTGCCTCGTCCTCACCCTGTACAGGTTGAGGACCATAAGGAGTATGAAGTACAATCCATTGTACAATCCATTGTTGACTTTTGTCGGTTCCGTGGGTTCCATGGGCGCATACGGTACCTGGTGCATTGGAAAGGGTATGGTCCAGAGGAGCGCTCTTGGGTCTCATTCTCAGACATACATGCCCCTGTCCTCCTCCATGATTTCCATAGGCATTTTCCCCTCAAGTCTGGTGGTCCTCCGAGGAGTACTATCAGGGCCGGGATCAGCCCTTCCTTCTCAAAGCTGACCGAACAGCTGTCGGCTAATTGCCAACTCCTATCTCTCCCCAGTGACTCACGTGTTGATGATATCCTGCTTGTCAGTCCTGCCTACTTAAGCCATCCAGTCCAAATGATCTCTGTCTTCGTCTTGGTCACATCTCTAGAGACACTCTCCTGTGTTCCTGTTAAAGACTTGCTTGGCTAACATTCCTTCTGGCTCCAGATTCTGCTTGCTGTTCTACTATGCTCATCTCTGGCTCCCTGACATTTTGGCTTGTCTGACTATCCTGTCCGGTTCCTACACTCTGGCTATGTTTTAATCATGTTTACTCTGTTTACCTCTTTTTATTATTATTAAACAAGTGTGATTTAACTGTACTTCTATCTCACACTAACTGTCACTTCATCCTGTTCATGGATGGTTCTAAGGCTTTATCTTGTCCATAGATGAATCTGAAGATTTATCCTGTTCATGTATGGATCTCAGGCTTCACCCTGTTCAGGGATGGGTCTGAAGTTTCATTCTGTTCATGGATGGATCTGAAGCTTCATTCTATTCATGGATGGTTCTGAAGCATCATCCTGTTCATACATTGGATCTGAAGCTTTATTCTGTTCATGGATAGTTGTGAAGCTTCATCCTTTTCATGGATGGTTTTGAAGCTCCATTCTGTTCATGGATGGCTTTTAATCTTTAAGCTATTAATCAATGGTTCTGAAGCTTAATTTTGTTCATGGATGGGTCTGAAGCTTCATTCTGTTCATGAATGGGTCTGAAGCTTCATTCTGTTCATAGATGGTTCTGAAGCTTATCCTTTCATGGATAGTTCTGTGGCTTCATCCTGTTCATGGATGGTTCTGAAGCTTCATCCTGTTCATGGATGGTTCTGAAGCTTCATCCTGTTCATGGATGGTTCTGAAGCTTCATCCTGTCCATGGATGGTTCTGAAGCTTCATTCTGTTCATTGATGGATCTGAAGCTTCTTCCTCTTCATGAATGGATCTGAGGCTTCATCCTGTTCATGGATGGTTCTTAAGCTTCATCCTGTTCATGGATGGTTCTGAATCTTCATTCTGTTCATTAATGGATCTGAAGCTTCAACCTGTTCCTGGGTGGATTGGAGGCTTCATACTATTTGTGGATAGTTCTGAAGCTTCATTCTGTTCATAGATGGTTAGTGAAGCTTCATTCTATTCATGAATGGTTCTTAATCTTCATTCTATTAATGGATGGTCCTGAATCTTCATTTTAGCATGGATGTTTCTGAATCTTCATTCTATTCATGGATGGTTCTGAAGCTTCATTCTGTTCATGAATGAATCTAAAGCTTCAACCTGTCCATGGATGGATTTGAGGCTTCATCCTATTCATGGATAGTTCTGAAGCTTCATTCTGTTCATGGATGGTTCTGAAGCTTCATTCTGTTCATTGATGGATCTGAAGCTTCTTCCTCTTCATGAATGGATCTGAGGCTTCATCCTGTTCATGGATGGTTCTGAAGCTTCATCCTGTTCATGGATGGTTCTGAATCTTCATTCTGTTCATTAATGGATCTGAAGCTTCAACCTGTTCCTGGATGGATTGGAGGCTTCATACTATTTGTGGATAGTTCTGAAGCTTCATTCTGTTCATAGATGGTTTTAAAGCATCATCTTGTTCATGAATGGATCTGAAGACCCATCCTGTTCCTGGGTCTATCTGCAGCTTCATCATGTTCACTGATGGATCTGTAGCTTCAGCTAGTTCATGCATGGTTCTGAAGCTTCATCCTGTTGACGGATGAATCTCAAGTTTCATCCTGTTCATGGATGGATCTGAAGCATGAAGTAGGGCGTGATAGCTCAATGGAGAGAAAGGTAGAGAGAAGGTCAAGAGCAGAGGATTTTCAATATCATTGAGGTTCAGGTTGAAGGGGTAATATCCCAGTTGTAGGTGTAATCAGAGAAAAGGTCAGGAGCAGAGTATTTTTACTCTATTCTCCTCCTCTCCCTCCCGTAGGAAAATGGAGAAATAATTCCTCTATTTGCAGCAGCCCTTGCCGCTCCTCCTATCCATGCATACAGGGGAGGGGGGGAGGGGGAGGCCCTTGCAACATGGGGCCAGGTCACAATTTGCAACCCCTGTGACCCCTGGAGGTGTGCCCCTGTGCCACTGCACAACTATTGGTACCCAATGCAATTTCCAAAACCCTGCACAGTAACAGAATAACACTTTTTTTTCTAGGCTTACGCTGCAGGATTCTGCCGAGGACAGGGGGATGGCTAGTACTTTGAGACCCTATGAGAGCCTTCTCAGTCCACAGCTACCACTGACACGTACATCCAAATAAGCACAGAGTCTCAGAAACAATATGTTTGCACACAGCAGTACAGTTTCCAAACTAAAGACTGCTTGGCCTATAAAGCTTTGGTCTTTAGTTGCATCCTTATGGACGGGACAGGATTGGGGTTGGACCAGCACCAGCCTTGCAGAACCCATGCCGTACATTGTAGCGCTTTCTTTGATTGCTTCGCTGTAATAATATTTTTCTAAATCTCATCTGTTGTAGATTATCGGCTTCCCAATCTCACCGATGTTACAGGCCAAGCGCCACAAAATTCCTGTTGTTTTATAAATAGGGAACAGAGGCGGCCACCGGCATTCCAGATAAATTGAACCGTATCGGATAAAGCCGGCAGCGTCGGCGCTACAGAAAGACCGGAGGCCGCAGGAATCGCTTACTGTAACTGAAACCATCACGCAGGCAGCGGCTGGTGTATGGAAAAAGAAAACGGCGAGATACGATCTGAAGACTGAAAAACAAACTTCTGTACTTGATTTCCTCTTACATTACATTGGCTTGATTTTCAAAGCAGATAAAGCGTCAGGACGCCTTTTCTGGAGAACTGGAAGGGAGAGAAGAGTGCGGTCTCAGCGCTTGTCAGATAATTGGCCGGGCGTCATTTTTGCTGAAAGTAGGAGCTCAACTTAAAGGGGAAGGAAACCTGAACCAGTGAGGTTCTTTGTACAACACCGTGGAACACGTCAGTGCTATATACTGTACAGGGGGGTCCCCAAGTTGCGAACGGGTTAGGGACTGCCTGTTTGTTCCTATGTCGGATTTGTTCGTAAAACGGACACGCATGTGCAGAATGGCGTTTTCCGTGGTTTTCCTCTGTCATTTTCCAATGTTTTCCACTGTTTTCCGACATCGTTTTCCGATGAGCCCGCCAGCGTCACCTGCCGCTCATAAGTAGGAGTTGTTCGCAAGTCGGAGGTTCGTAATTCGGAAACCCCCTGCACATTTACAATAATAGTGTATGACATTACATTGTAAGCTCCTCTGGTGCAGAGACGGACGTGACTGACACTGTGTTCTATGTACAACACTGTGGTATATGTCAGAGCTATATAAATGTATAATAATAATAGTGTGACTGTGGGGGAGGAGACATTTGAGTGTAAGCTCCTCTGGTACAGAGACCGCTGTGACTGACTCTGTATTCTCATAGCTTCCAACTGTCATTGATTTCGAGGGACTGTCCCTGGATGGCTTAAGTAGGCAGGTCTGACGAGCAGGATATCATCAACAGGTGAGTCACGGTGGAGAGAGATGGGAGCTGGCAATTAGCCTACAGCTGAGCGGCCAGATCAGAGAAGGAAGGGCTGAGCCCAGCCCTGAAAAAAATGTGACTGGCTCAGTGTTCTCTGTACAGCACTGCGGTATATGTCAGAGCTATATAAATGTATAATAATTAAATGATTGTGTGACTGTGGGGGGACATTAGAGTGTAAGCTCTCCTGGTGCAGAGACTGATGTGATTTGCTGAATGTAATAATAATAGTGTGACTGTGGGGGAGGAGACATTTGATTGTAAGCTCCTCTGGTATAGAGACCGCTGTGACTGACTCTGTATTCTCATAGCTTCCAACTGTCATTGATTTCGAGGGACTGTCCCTGGATGGACTGACGAGCAGGATATCATCAACAGGTGAGTCACGGTGGAGAGATGGGAGCTGGCAATTAGCCGACAGCTGAGCGACCAGATATGAGAAGGAAGGGCTGAGCCCAGCCCTGAAAAAAAATGTGACTGGCTCAGTGATCTCTGTACAGCACTGCGGTATATGTCAGAGCTATATAAATGTATAGTGTGTGACTGTAATGGGATATTAGATTGCAAGCTCCTCTGGCGCAATAATGACAGTGGGGGGACATTAGAATGTAAGCTCTTCTGTTACAGAGACTGATGTGACCGGCTCAGTGATCTCTGTACAGCACTGCGGTATATGTCAGAGCTATATAAATGTATAATAATTAAATGATTGTGTGACTGTGGGGGGGACATTAGAGTGTAAGCTCCCCTGGTGCAGAGACTGATGTGATTTGTTCAATGTAATAATAATAGTGTGACTGTGGGGGAGGAGACATTTGAGTGTAAGCTCCTCTGGTACAGAGACCGCTGTGACTGACTCTGTATTTTCATAGCTTCCAACTGTCATTGATTTCGAGGGACTGTCCCTGGATGGACTGACGAGCAGGATATCATCAACAGGTGAGTCACGGTGGAGAGAGATGGGAGCTGGCAATTAGCATACAGCTGAGCGGCCAGATCAGAGAAGGAAGGGCTGAGCCCAGCCCTGAAAAAAATGTGACTGGCTCAGTGATCTCTATACAACACTGCGGTATATGTCAGAGCTATATAAATGTATAATAATTAAATGATTGTGTGACTGTGGGGGGGACATTAGAGTGTAAGCTCCTCTGGTGCAGAGACTGATGTGATTTGTTCAATGTAATAATAATAGTGTGACTGTGGGGGAGGAGACATTTGAGTGTAAGCTCCTCTGGTACAGAGACCGCTGTGACTGACTCTGTATTTTCATAGCTTCCAACTGTCATTGATTTCGAGGGACTGTCCCTGGATGGACTGACGAGCAGGATATCATCAACAGGTGAGTCACGGTGGAGAGAGATGGGAGCTGGCAATTAGCATACAGCTGAGCGGCCAGCTCAGAGAAGGAAGAGCTGAGCCCAGCCCTGAAAAAAATGTGACTGGCTCAGTGATCTCTGTACAGCACTGCGGTATATGTCAGAGCTATATAAATGTATAATAATTAAATGATTGTGTGACTGTGGGGGGGACATTAGAGTGTAAGCTCCTCTGGTGCAGAGACTGATGTGATTTGCTCAATGTTGTCTGTACAGCACTGCGGTATATATGAGAGCTATATGAATGTATAGTGTGTGACTGTAATGGGATATTAGATTGCAAGCTCCTCTGGCGCAATAATGACAGTGGTGGGACATTAGAGTGTAAGCTCTTCTGGTACAGAGACTGATGTGACCGGCTCAGTGATCTCTGTACAGCACTGCGGTATATGTCAGAGCTATAAAAAATGTATAATAATTAAATGATTGTGTGACTGTGGGGGGGGGGGGGGGGGGACATTAGATTGTAAGCTCCTCTGGTGCAGAGAATGATGTGACTTGCTCAGTGTTGTCTGTACAGCACTGCAGTATAGGTGAGAGCTATATAAATGTATAGCGTGTGACTGTAATGGGATATTAGATTGCAAGCTCCTCTGGCACAATGTGGTGGGACATTAGATTGCAAGCTCCTCTGGTGCAATAATGACTGTGGTGGGACATTAGAGTGCAAGCTCTTCTGGTGCAGAGACTGATGTGATTTGCTCAGTGTTCCCTGTAAAGCACTGCTGTATATGTCAGAACTATATAAATGTTGAATAATAATAATATTATTGTATGACTGTGGGGGGACATTAGAGTGTAAGCTTCTCTGGTTCAGAGACTAATGTGACTGACTCAGTGTTCTCTGTACAGCACTGCGGTATATGTCAGAGTTATGTAAATGTAAAATAATAATAATAATAGTGTTTGGCTGTAATGGGACTTTAGATTGCAAGCTCCTTTGGTGACTGTGTGGGGACATTGGAGTGTAAGCTCTTCTGGTGCAGTAGGTCTTCATGGTATGGGAGTCATCCGAGGACAGGCAGACGTCTTCACACTGGTCACTGTCGGTGAGAATTGCGCTGGTTTGGGGCCCCCTGCACATCGCACTTCTCATCAATGATTACCAGCCGCCATCGCCCCCCGGTTGCATTAGTCACCAGAGAGCGCAGCCGCGGTCGCTGGTCGCTGGAATTAGAACGGGTCGGGTTTTCACCTCCACGTTAGAAGTTGTACATCTCCGCTGTTTTTTGTGTGTTTTTGATTTTGAGATTTTTACGCTCCTTGGCGATGATGACGGCTCTGATGCGGGTTTAGCACAGATGTCTCACTACTCACTGTGCCGCCTCACCCGATAAGAACGCAGGTTATCTGCTTATCATTAAACACTCAGCGAGAGAGGAAACGTGATGTAACGGTGAATAATCCGCACAGCAGACATATCTAAACATGGATCTATTATCAGATATCTTTTATGTAGGGTGCAGCATGCTCAGTGTAACCCTTCCAGGCATGTGTTACATTTCACAGAGATCACCATGACCCCCCCCTGACAATACCTTATTCTGCTTTTCTCTCCAGAAGGACAGCACCATTTTAGTATAGGCATCACCCAGGGTCACCATCTATTTCCTGGACTGAGATCCCGGCTCACAGATGACACAATTGTGTAAATTCTGGTGACTGTGTGGTTGTGTTCACAAATGTCTGATGCAGATCAGCCCCTTGCTGCAGCCTCTCACTTTGATATAAAGTTTACAATGTTTCAGTCTGATCACTGAAAGGGGAGGAGACTGAGGGTACGCTTCCTCCTGCCTGCAGCAGACTGATGACATCATCTCAGCCTAGGCAAAGTTACAATGTTGCCGCCTGATCTCTGGGGGGGAGGAGTCTGAGGCAGGGGCATATCTGCCATGAGGCAGACAAGGCATTTGCTTTGGGTGGCAGTTTTAAGGGGGGTGGTGCCGCTCCTTCTCCATGCCACTTCACCGCACTGCACTGACCCCCGCAAACCCGATGTCCTGCAGTTGTTGGCTTCCCTCCTCTGCCCTCCTGCCGACTTTGGGAGCTGCAGGGCATCCATAGAGGGATCTGTTTGTCCAGGACTGTTTTTAAGGCAAGGCAAAAGTTGAACTGGGCCCCATCATTGTTGTGGGGCCCAAAGCAGCTGTCTCATACTTGCCAACTATCCCAGTTTAAATTCCCTTGTCCCATGAAGTTTTAGTCCAGTGCTGTGTCCCGATATCTCAGTGTAAAGCGATGGTCAGTGTAAATCCCCCCCCCCCCCCCCTCACATTGGTGGTCATTGTAAATTTCCCATTACATTGGTAGAATCCCCCACTATATACTTGCCAAAGATTTCCAGCTTTGCTCTACATGATTCAGAATTTTCCACAGTGTACTGCCTTCTAACTAAGCCCATCCCCCCACCTCTGACACCGATCCCATCAACCCCCCAGCATTGCCACTGATCCCAGGAGCCTAGGATTCCTACGAGTTTTCTGTCTATTGATGGCTCCCCTCACCTCCCCAGTCCATGGTGTGCAGGCAGTGAGGAGATGATGTGCTGTAACCTTTAGCAACCAATCAGTGAGCGGTAATGCTGTGCACTAACCTCTTGCGACCAATCATTGAGCGGTAAGGATATGCCATAACCTGTAGGAACCAATCAGTGAGCAGTAATAATGTGCATTAACCTCTAACAACCAATTAGTGAGTGGTATAGATGTCCAGCAACCTCTAGCAATCAATCAGTGAGCAGTATTGATGTACAGTAATCTCTAGCAACCAGACAAGAATCAATGAGCCATAATGTGTGCTGTAACCTCTAGCAGCCAGATCGGCGAGCAGTAATGATACACTGTAACCTCTGCACCAAATCGCAATCACTCCCTGATCTGATTCAGTAAACTGATTTTGAGTCTAGCTGCTATTTATTGTATGTCTAGGAGCAGGTGGAGAGCGAAATTGCATGGAAGAGGGGGCCTGTTTGCCCAGGGCCCAGTCAATATTAAAGACAGCCCTGGGTTTGTCCACATAAACCCCCCCCCCGCTCCTCCAACCCTTACTTTAGTGTCCCCCACCTCCCTGATTGCCGGGCGCCCCTTCCATGCAGCTGCTGGTCGCCCCCCCCTTGCCAGATGCAGCAGCTGCTAATGCGGGAGATAAGAATGGATGAAGAGCAGGGAGGGGGGGCTGCTCCATGTAGTGGCTGTCCGACTGTCCTAATGGACAGATGAAGAGCGGGGGGGCTGCTCTGTATAGTGGCTCTTCCTCCCGGTGGATGGATGCATCCACTGCTAGTGCGGAAAGTGTGGATGGATGGAGGGCGAGGGGGGCTGCTCCGTGCAGCTGCTGGTTGGCTTACCACATCATCTCAGCCTAGGCAATGTAACAATGTTGCAGGCTGATCACGGGGGGGGGGGGGGGGGGTAGTCTGGGGGAATGCTTCTTCCTGCCTGCAGCAGACTGATGACATCATCTCAGCCTAGGCAATGTAATAATGTTGCAGGCTGATCACGGGGGAGTCTGGGGGAATGCTTCCTCCTGCCTGCAGCAGACTGAGGACATCATCTCAGCCTAGGCAATGTAGCAATGTTGCAGGCTGATCACTGGGGGGGGAGTCTGGGGGAATGCTTCCTCCTGCCTGCAGCAGACTGATGACATCATCTCAGCCTAGGCAATGTAACAATGTTGCAGGCTGATCACTGAGGGTGGGGGGGGGGTGATATTTAATGATAAAAGGTGGAGCTTTTCTGAAATATTATACTATTAGTGTACACTGTTTTCACAATTATTTTGGAGGATTCATTTCATTATTGAACAACTTCAGCACTCTCAGTCAATCCAAAATATTAATAAACCTCAAACTTGAATATTTAAGAAAGTAAAAGTGAGGTTCTGGTTTTCTTAGGAGAATATCTCTGTGTGCACAATTACTGGGCAACTATTAGACCCCTTTCACACTGAGGCAGTTTTCAGGCGTTTTAGCGCTAACAATAGCACCTATAAACTGGCCTACTGGGATACCGGGAAATTTCCCGGTAGGCCGCTTGCCCTGGGGGCGATTTGAGCTGCGGCTGCAGCGCTCCAATCCCTCTCTCTCTCCTCCTGTGTATAATGGAGCTGGGCCTGTGTGTTCGGTGGCCGTGCTGTTACAAGGTCTCGCCCCCCTAGACCGGGCTGTGTAATAGTGGATTGAAGGTTCCACCTATCACACGATAGGTTCCACCTATCGACTCGAACATTGGTCGTTCGTGCGTTCGCCGAATTCCGAACGTTTGGGCCGTTCACGGCAAAATTCGTGTGGCCCACAATGCACTGCGATGGCGCAATGCATTGCTGGCTCACGATTGGCCAAGCATGCACTGTGACCCCGCATGCTTGGCCAATCGCAGCGCCAGCAGCGAGGAGAGCCATGGTTGGCCACAGGCATCCTGCCTGTGGCCAATCATAGCTCAGGCTGTGTAGTGCACGCCCCACACTATATAAGGCCGCCTTTGAGGCGGCCTCGTGTAGTGTGTTAGTTAGCATCTGAAGCAGTGGGTGTTCTGTGTACCTTCAACACAGTTACACACCGATCGTTTTTGGCTGATTTACTATCTTGCTCTTGTGTAGTGGTTACTGTCTGTGCCCTGACCGCAGTATACACCACTATATTCACCTCACCTATATAGCTAGTGATCTAGCTTTAATAATAGAGCTTGCAGTCAGTAGTGTTAGGAGATAGTGCGTGCTGTCTGCGTGCTCTGTACCAAGTACATACCACTTTATCCACCTACATAGCTGTTCTCTATTTGAGCCCAATTGCCATCTGCAGGAGTTATTGGAAGTTGTATGTGCTTCCAGCACAGCACAGTATACATCTGTATATACCCCTTTAACTCTGCTGTTTTCTGGTTATTGTCTGCGTGCCCTGACCGCAGTATACACCGTGATATTCACCTCACCTATATAGCTAGTGGTCCATCTTTAATAATAGCGCTTGCAGTCAGTAGTGTCACTCAGGAGATAGGGCGTGCTGTCTGCGTGCTCTGTACCCAGTACATACCGCTATAATCCACCTACATAGCTGTTCTCTATTTGGGCCCAATTGTCATCTGCAGGAGTTATTGGAAGTTGTGTGTGCTTCCAGCACAGCACAGTATACATCTGTATATACCCCTTTAACTCTGCTGTTCTATAAAAAAGGCATCTGCAGGAGTTAGTGGGTGTTGTGTGCCTCCAGCACAATATAAACTACCCAACTACTGTTTTACCCAACTCCCTTCAGGCCATTACCATGTCTGGAAGGCCAGCAAGGAGAGGCAGACAGGCGCGAGCCGATAAAAGAGGGCAAGCAGGCTCTGTGTCTAGAGACAACAGTGCTGGTCGTGGACGCGGTGCATTGTCATCAGCACGTGGCCATGGGAAACGCTTGTCCTTCTTTTCTGCAGCTGGACATGTTGAACCGCAACATGCCAACGACTTGGTAGAGTGGATGACCAAGCCCTCTTCATCCTCCTCATCCTCTCTCACCCAGTCTCAGGGTAGTAGCAAAGCAGCTGCCAACGCATCGTCTTCCCTCCTCTCAATGTCATCATCAGTGACTCCTTCCCTAGACCCACCACGTCCTCCTGAGGAGTCTCCTGAACTCTTTGAGCACAGTGTTGGGTACATGCTCCAGGAGGATGCCCAGTGTTTGGTGGGCTCTGATGATGACACTCAGCTAGAGGAAGGCAGTAGCGTGAGCGCAGAGAGAGAGGATGCTCAAGAAGCACAGCAATCTGGCAGTCATGTTCCACAAGCTGCAGCATACTGCCAGGTTTGCTACAGCGATGAAGAGGGAGGGGATGATGAGGGCACTGACTCCACGTGGGTGCCTGGAAGGAGGGAGGAGGAGGAGGAGGAGGAGGAGGAGGAGGCACATGTCCAACGAGGCAGGATGCCCTCCGGGGGCCAGCTTAGGGGCAGCACACCGACTGAATCACACCGCAGAGCTCCGCCTGCGCAGAGCGCTTCCTCTGCGCGTTATTCTAAAAGTTATTTGGTGTGGGCCTTTTTTGAGACGAGTGCATCAGATCGCACCGCTGCTATTTGCAACATATGTCTCAAGCGTATCTCACGTGGCCAAAACATCAGCCGCTTGGGCACCACATGCTTGACCAGACATATGTTGACCTGCCATGCAGCTCGTTGGCAAGCGTACCTCAAAGACCCACACCAAAGAACAAAGCAGACCTCTCCTTGCTCCTCATCAGCTGGCATCTCCAACCCCACTAGACCTTCAGTCCTCTCTGAAACCTGCTCTGAGAGGAATGAAGGTGTAGAATTAGGTGTGTCACAGCCAAGTGCTTCCGGGAACTCTGCTAGTGGTACATCCACGTCCGATTATAGCAGGCAAATGTCCCTGCCCCAGCTGCTGGACCGGCGGAAGAAATTTACTCCCAGCCATCCACATGCCCAGCGGTTGAATGCTAGCTTGGCTAAATTGCTAGCACTTCAACTGCTGCCTTTTCAGTTGGTAGACTCGGCCCCCTTCCGTGAGTTTGTACAATGTGCGGTTCCTCAGTGGCAGGTCCCCAAACGCCACTTTTTCTCACGGAAGGCGATTCCGGCTCTCTACCGGCATGTGGAAGGCAATGTCCTTGCCTCGCTGGACAGGGCGGTCAGTGGTAAGGTGCATATTACCGCTGACTCATGGTCCAGCAGGCATGGACAGGGACGTTACCTGTCTTTCACGGCCCATTGGGTCACTCTTCTGGCTGCTGGGAAGGATGCAGGACAAGGTGCAGTAGTGTTGGAGGTTGTTCCGCCACCACGCCTCCAAAATGCTACTATTGGTTGTGACACACCTCTCTCCTCCACCCCCTCCTCTTCTTCTTCCTCCATGGCCTCTTCCAGTGCTCTGTCCTCAGAACCAGCGGTGCTCCGTAGGCGTTCCAGGGGCTACGCAAGTACGCAGGCAAAACGATGCCATGCCGTGCTTGCGCTGGTTTGTTTGGGGGACAGGAGCCACACTGGGGCGGATGTTTTGTCAGCTCTGCAGGGGCAGGCCGAGAGGTGGTTGACGCCACGCCAGCTTAAGCCAGGAATGGTGGTTTGCGACAATGGCACCAACCTCCTCTCCGCCCTCCGACAGGGACAACTGACCCATGTGCCCTGTGTAGCTCACGTCCTTAACCTGGTGGTGCAGCGGTTCTTGGGCAGGTACCCGGGCTTACATGATGTCCTGAAGCAGGCCAGGAAAGTCTGTGTGCATTTCCGCCGATCATTTAATGCCTGTGCTCGGCTGGCTGAGCTCCAAAAGGAGTTGAACCTGCCCAAGAACCGCCTTATATGTGACATGCCCACCAGATGGAACTCAACATTGGCCATGCTGCAGCGGCTGCACACGCAGCAGAGGGCCATCAAGGAGTACCTGTGCGACTACGGCACCAGGACAGGGTCAGGGGAGCTTGGTTTTTTCTCACCACGCCAGTGGGGCATGATCAGGGATGCATGCACTGTCCTGTCACCGTTTGAGGAGGCCACAAGGATGGTGAGCAGTGACAGTGCATGCATCAGTGACACTGTACCTCTTGTCCACCTCTTGGAGCATACGCTGCGTGGAATAATGGACAGGGCACTTGAGGCAGAACAGAGGCAGGAAGAGGAGGACTTCCTTGCCTCTCAAGGCCCCCTTTATCCAGACAGTGTTCCTGCTGTGCCACCCATCACACAGGAAGAGGGTGAGGAGGAGGAAGAGGAGGAGGAGGATGATTGTGTCAGCATGGAGGTGGAGGCTGGCACTCAGCATCAGCATCAGCAGCAGCAGTCTTATAGGGACGATTTACAGTCCCAAGAAACACGTGGACTTGTACGTGGCTGGGAGGAGGTAGCTGCGGATCATGTTGTCCTTAGTGATCCAGAGGACTCCGGACCGAATGCCTCAGCTAACCTACGCTGCATGGCCTCCCTGATCCTGCAAAGCCTGCGGAAGGATCCTCGTATTCTTCGGATCAAGGAGAGGGACCCTTACTGGCTGGCCACTCTCCTTGATCCACGGTACAAGGGTAAGGTTGCCGACCTTATCTTGCCATCGCAGAGGGAGCAGAGGATGAGACATCTTCGGGAGGCCTTGCAGAAAGCTCTGTGCAACGCGTTCCCAGAGACTGGGAGATCACAAACTCCTGGTCCTGGACAACGTGTTGCTGAGGCATCAGTCAGAAGGAGCGGTGGAGAAGGTGGCCGTCTGACTGATGCTTTCAGACAATTTTTTAGTCCACAGCCCCAAGGTATGATTGGTTCCAGCACCCATCGCCAGCGTCTAATTTACATGGTGCAGGAATACCTAGGGGCAAGGTCAGACTTGGACACCTTTCCCACTGAAAATCCTCTGTATGCAATTGAGCTACTGGCCTGTCCTGCATCCAGCGTTCTTTCGGAACGCACCTTCAGTGCTGCTGGTGGCTTTGTTACCGATCACAGGGTGCGCCTGTCCACCGAATCAGCTGATCGACTGACCTTCATCAAGATGAATCAGTCTTGGATCACCCACAGCTACCAAGCACCTGAAGCTGATGTAACCGAATAATTTTTTTTGAAATACCACATTCCTTCAAGACTGCCTATGCTGATGCTGAGTGACTGTCCTGTTATGTTGATTGTCTATCCTCTTCCTCCTCCGCTGATATGTTGGAAGAACATTTTTGGTTCTGGGTGATGCCAGCAGCCCAATTTTTCTGCCCCTGTTTAACAGGGGCGTTTAAGTACAATTTTTGATGCAATGCTTTGCAGCAGGGCTAATTCCTGCAATAAAACTAGAGTATATGGGAGAGGTTGCAGTGTGATGGCACCAGTGCCTAAGGCCCAATTTTTCTGCCCCTGTTTAACAGGGGCGTTTAAGTACAATTTTTGATGCAATGCTTTGCAGCAGGGCTAATTCCTGCAATAAAACTAGAGTATATGGCAGAGGTTGCAGTGTGATGGCACCAGTGCCTAAGGCCCAATTTTTCTGCCCCTGTTTAACAGGGACATGTAATTACAATTCTTGATATAATATTTCACAGGAGGGCCCCTTCCTGTGCCCACCCAGAGTAACGGTGAGGACTTATAGTGTTGTGGCACCAGCACCACAACCACCAAAGGTCAATTTTTCTACCACTGTTCAACAATGGCATGTAATTACAATTCTTGATATAATCGTTCACAGCAGGGCGCTCCAGCGCCCACCAAGAGTAACTTTGAGGGCTTTCAATGTTGTGGCAAAACCAACACCTTGTTCCGCCATTTCTGCAGAGAATATAGGGCAGGCCCCTACTTTCAAACATCCAACTTACAAACATCAGACAGCAGCAAGTGAGATGAAAAAAGATGGACGACAAAACAAATTATACAGGGGTGATAACCCTTCCCTATGTTTTCCAAAAAGCTTAAAAATAGTTTTTTTGACTGGAGCTACACTTTAAAAATGTACCAGTTGAAAATTACAAACAGATTCAACTTAACACAACAAACCTTCACAGTCCCTGTCTTGTTTGCACCGCCTGTATACTGCTGTTCTGAGTATATAGGGCCCGGGGGCCACACGCATTTCCTTTTTTTAATATGGGTACGGGGTTCCCCTTAATATGCGTACAAGACCCAAATAGGCTGGTAATGGGCAGGGAGGGCTACCCATGCCATTTTTCTGAATGATTTTCAACCATATTGCAGGAACCAGATATAACATTAAAACCGCAAGCAGTTTTAAATGGTGTTATTTCCGTTTAATGTCATTTTGTGCAGGGACTGTTCTAAACACGGGAAACACGTGGCACTTCACAGGCATACTACAGACACCCCCCAGGCACCATATTTAAAGGAATATTTCACTTTTTTTTTTTCACTTTAATCGTCATTAAAATCAGTGCTCCCGCCAAAATGGCCATTTTTAAAACTTTTTTTTGCATTGACCCATGTCCCCTGGGGCAGGAGCCAGGTCCCCAAACCCTTTTTAGGACAATATCTTGCATATTAGCCGTTAAAATGAGCACTTTCCATTTCAAACGTTCGAGTCCCATAGACTTCAATGGGTTTCTAACGTTCGTTACGAACGCGGGGTCCGTTCGAGAGTTCTGGTGCGAACCGAACCGGGGGGTGTTCGGCTCATCCCTACTGGCTAGCCACGCAGTGGAGTACTTCAATGTATGCAATGGAGCATTGTCCTGCATAAGTATCATGGCCTGCAGACTTTTTCTCTGTACCACTGGACTGGTTGAAGAAAGTGTCTTCTAAGAACTGGCAGTAGGTTGGGAGTTGATTCCAACTATCTCATCTTTAATAATACCAGTACCCCACCTCCACCTTGCTGGCGTCTGAGTTAAAGGGGAACTCTGTGCCCATTACTGATCCAGCCACAGGCCCATCCATCTGGTTCATCAAGAGTCACTCTCATCTCATCAGTCCATAAAACCTTTGAAGACATTTCTTGGCCCAGTCTTGATGTTTCAACTGATGTGTCTTGTTCAGTGGTGGTCGAGTTTCAGCCTTCCTTACCTTGGATATGTCTCTGAGCACTGAACACCTTCTACTTCTTGACACTACAGGTAGGTTTCAGTTCTGGAATATGACAGCACTGAAAGGATATTGGGTTACTGGTAGCTTCATGTTTGATTCTTCTCAAATCTTTGGCAGTTAATTTGCGTCTTTTTTTCTCAACACGTTTCTTGTGACCCTGTTGACAGCAACCACAGCCTCCCAGACACTGTTTAGAGAGGTGTACTGCTTTCCTTCACTCACCATAAATCTCCAGTTTAAGGGGCCATAAGTTCTCAGTAGGGTTTAGGTCAGGTGAGGAAGGGGGGCCATGTCATTATTTTTTCATCTTTAAGGCCTTTACTGGCTAGCCATGAAGTGGAGTACTTCAATGTATGCAATGGAGCATTGTCCTGCATAAATATCATGGCCTTCTTGAAAGATGCAGACTTTTTCCTGTACCAATGGTTGAAGAAAGTGTCTTCTAATAACTGGCAGTAGGTTTAGGAGTTGATTTTGAGTCCACCTTCAACCTGAAAAGGTCCAGCTAGCTCATCTTTAATTATACCAGCCCATACCAGTACCCTCCTCCACCGTGCTGGCATCTGAGTTAAAGTGGAGCTCTGTACCCGTTACTGATTCAGCCACAGGCCCATCCATCTGGTTCATCAAGAGTCACTTTCATCAGTCCATAAAACCTTTGAAGACATTTCTTGGCCCAGTCTTGATGTTTCAACTGATGTGTCTTGTTCAGTGGTGGTCGGGTTTCAACCTTCCTTACCTTGGATATGTCTCTGAGCACTGAACACCTTCTACTTCTTGTCACTCCAAGTAGGTTTCAGTTCTGGAATATGACAGCGCTGAAGGATAATGAGTTCCTGGTAGCTTCATGTTTGAGTCTTCTCAAATCTTTGGCAGTTAATTTGCGTCTTTTTTTCTCAACACGTTTCTTGTGACCCTGTTGACAGCAACCACAGCCTCCCAGACATTGCTTAGAGAGGTGTACTGCTTTCCTTCACCATAAATCTCCAGTTTAAGGGGCCATAAGTTCTCCATAGGGTTTAGGTCAGGTGAGGAAGGCCTTTACTGGCTAGCCACGAAGTGGAGTACTTCAATGCATGCAATGGAGCATTGTCCTGCATAAATATCATGGCCTTCTTGAAAGATGCAGACTTTTTCCTGTACCAATGGTTGAAAAAGGTGTCTTCTAAGAACTGGCAGTAGGTTTGGGAGTTGATTTTGAGTCCACCTTCAACCTGAAAAGGTCCAACTAGCTCATCTTTAATAATACCAGCCCATACCAGTACCCCACCTCCACCATGCTGGCTTCTCAGTTAAAGTAGAACTCTGTGCCCGTTACTGATCCAGCCACAGGCCCATCCATCTGGTTCATTGTGTGCGCACAGTGTATATTGTATCAGGGAACTATTTATGGAGATTTGTGAGGTTAGTGAAAGAGTCACTTTAAGTTTTTGTCCTCTTTGGGACATTTTTGCAAACTTTTCTAGAGTGCCGATCATTGTTCAGTGACATGGACGTATTTTGGTGCCTGCAAAGACCTTGTCACTTCTTCCAGACACTTCTACTTAAAAAAAGCTGGAATATGTGTAGCACCCTCTAATGTGCTAGAAGAGTAAGGTATTTTTTTCTCTCTTGAGAATAGGTACATTTCCAGGCTTGGCTGGAAGCCAAGCCTGGGTGTGTTTTTGTGACCTTGGTTGGGAGTGACCTAGAGTAAAGCTGGGTGACTCCCTAGAACCTCTCACTTCTTACCATAATCTTCTAGTGCAGGGATATGCAATTAGCGGACCTCCATATGTTGCAAAAATACAAGTCCCATCATGCCTCTGCCTCTGGGTGTCTTGCTTGTGGCTGTCAGAGTCTTGCTATGCCTCATGGGATTTGTAGTTCTGCAACGGCTGGAGGTCCGCTAATTGCATATCCCTGTATCTAGTTCTTTCTGGAAAGAGAGGCTGAGAGGAGAGGTGGACCCATCTGGGGTATTCTAAGGAGCCATGACCGATCCCCAACTTGGATTGGGAGGGGGGCAGGCCTCCTTAAATACCTAGGGTCAGCCCAGCTGGGGAGGAGTTGATAAGGTGGAAGATGGAGATGGAGTGTTAGGCTGTCGGGGGACTTTGAGGGAGCTCCCCTGTCTGGGGGGAGTGACCTTGGGCCTGGGCCCGGGTGCGGACAGGACCCTCTTACAACCCACAGAGGTGTCCTGACCAGGAGGCACAGGAAGAGCAAGATAGGACAGCAGCAGAACACTGCCGGGAGAGTCTCCAGGAGTTCCACAGAGGCAGCCAGGGCTGGTGGGTGGTCACACCATCAGGAGGACTGGGAGGCACGCCTGAGAGGACTGAGATGCAGCAGTCTGCGATGGATGCAGAGCCAGTATGGAGGTTGGTGGTAGAATGGGCAGTGAAAAGAGGTGGCTGCAGCCAGGAGGGTTGGCAGTGCTGAAGAGATGGTGCTGGGAGCAGTAGCCACAGGGACAGCTAGCACTGGAACTTTCCTATTTTTGCTACACCATAGGGGCCTGCGGGGTCACTAAATCACTTTTGTAGACAACAACTGATGCGAGTCTAGCATAGTCATATAAACTCAAGGCACCATCTTGGGAGAGCCTAACACCCCTCATTGGATAAAGGGCTCTCTCAAGATATGAATGCCTGTCTTTTACTAATAATGGTTTATTGGTGCCAATGCCAGGACAAGGTCACCGAGAGCCAAGAGCGAACATTCCAAACTGAGCATTATGTGTCATCAAAAATCCTCCCTCCCCCAATATAAAATTGGGCACTAATCTGCATGATTACCCCCTAAGGAAAATTCTCTCACCTTCCAGTACAAATCCAACCCCCTGCTAAAATCCCCCCTCCCAGCACACATTTTTGACCCTCCTTCCCCCAAATCCCCCCAGCATAAATGCACCCCCCCCCCAAAAAAAAAAATCCCTCCTAGCACAAATCCCCCACCAAACATCAACCCTCCTAGCACAAATCCTCTTCTCCCTCTCCCAACACAAATCACTCTAAATCACCACTCCTAGCACACCTCCCCCCCACATTTATTCCTCCTAGAACACTTCTTACCCCCTTGCTGCCCCCAAATTCCTCCTCCTAAAACACATCCCCTCCCCCCTTCAATCTCCTTTTGTGACCCCCCCCCCTTCATCACATAATATGACAGTGCCCAGGGCAGCCACCCCTTCTGCCCACCCCTTGTCCCAGATCTGATCGACTCCAGAGGAGAACCCAGTATAGGCTCTCCTATCAGTCTGCTCTTTGTTAGCGCATGTGCTGATTAGCTCCTTGTGCTGCTTCTCACTCTTCCATGCGTAGTTCTGCTGTACAGCGAAAAATTCAAAAGGCTGATACCAAACCAAATGCAGGTATTTACTCTGCTTGCATTAAATAAATCAAGGGTGTATTAATGATTGCAGCGCTGCTTTCATTTGTGTCTTTTATATCTGTCCGGAGTTCTACTTTAAATCACTTTTCCCTCTCCAAAAAAAAAAAAAAAAGATTTTGGGGGTGGATACATTATCACTGTGAACTGTGTTGTACTGTACGGTGTGCCGGCATTGGGTGTTTACCTATATCGGTATAAGGTGAACCCCTCCCATCCCCTGTCCAGAGTCCTATGAAAACACAGATGGCAATTGATGTCCATTTTACCGGCTGACAGCCAGCATGATTCAGGATATCCTTCCAACCTCATAGACTGTCATAAGAAAAAAAAAACACCCCCCGAGGTACCTCTCATGTAAGTTCATCTGTGTAGAATGTTTTTACAGGCGCTTCCTTCACCATCCCATATTTTGTTTCTCTTCACTGACTAACAATGACCAGCTTATCAATTCACTAAGAAGGTAGTGATATCTCCGATACAATGTATACAAGTTACCTAATCCCATTCCAATACCATGGCCATTAACATGGAGTTGCCCACTCCTTCCTCCATGGCCATTAATATGAAGTTGCCCACCCCCTTCCCCTTGGCCAATAATATGGAGTTGCCCCACTTCCCCCATTGGCCATTATTATGGAGCTGCCCACCCCATCTCCCCATTACCATTAATATGTAGTTGCCCCCCTCTCCCGTGGCCATTAATATGAAGTTGTCCACACCTAGCCCCCATCCCCATTAATATGGAGTCGCCATCCCCCTTCACCTAAGGCCATTTATATGGAGCTGCCCTCCCCCTCCCCCTTGGTCATTAATATGGAGTTGCCCACCCCTTCCACCTTGACCATTAATATAGACTTGCCCACTCCTCCCCCATGGCAATTAATATGGAGTTGCCCACTCCTTCCTTCATGGCCATTAATATGAAGTTGCCCACCGCTAGCCCCCATCACCATTAATGTGGAGTTGCCCTCCCTCTTCCCCTAAGGCCATTAATATGGAGTTGCCCTCCGCTAGCCCCCATCACCATTAATATGAAGTTTTCCCTCCCCCTTCCTCTTGGCTAATAATATAGAGTTGCCCCACTTCCCCCATTGGCCATTATTATGGAGCTGCCCACCCCATCTCTCCATTACCATTAATATGAAGTTGTCCACCCCTAGCCCCCATCCCCATTAATATGGAGTTGCCATCCCCCTTCACCTAAGACCATTTATATAGAGTTGCCCTTCCCCTCCCCCTTGGCCATTAATGTGGGCTTGCCCATCCCCTCCCACTTGACCATTAATATGGAGTTGCCCACCCCCTTCACCTAAGGCCATTAATATGGAGTAGCCCTTCCCCTCCCCCTTGGCCATTAATATGGAGTTGCCCACCACCTCCCCCTTGACCATTAATATAGACTTGCCCACCCATCCCCCATGGCAATTAATATGGAGTTGCCCACTCCTTCCTCCATGGCCATTAATATGAAGTTGCCCACCGCTAGCCCCCATCACCATTAATATGGAGTTGCCCTCCCTCTTCTCCTAAGACCATTAATATGGAGTTGCCCTCCCCCTTCCCCTTGGCCATTAATATGGAGTTGCCCACCTCCTCCCCCTTGACCAATAATATGACATTGCCCACCCCTAGCCCCCATCACCATTAATGTGGAGTTGTCCTCCCTCTTCCCCTAAGGCCATTAATATGGAGTTGCCCACCCCCTCCCCCTTGACTATTAATATGGAGTTGCCCACCCCCTCCCCCCATTGACCAATAATATAGACTTGCCCACCCCCCTCCCCCCCATTGCAATTAATATGGAGTTGCCCACTCCTTCCTTCATGGCCATTAATATGAAGTTGCCCACCCCTAGTCCCGCATCACCATTAATATGGAGTTGCCCCCCCTTCCCCTAACGCCATTACAATTGAGTTGCCCTCCCTCTTCCCCTCCCCCATGGCCATTAATATGGAGTTGCCCACCCCCTCCTTCCATTGACCCTTAATATAGACTTGCCCACCCTCTCCCCCATGGCATTTAATATGGAGTTGCCCACTTCTTCCTCAATTGCCATTAATATGAAGTTGCCCACCCCTAGCCCCCCCCCCATCACCATTAATGTGGAGTTGCCCCCCCTTCCCCTAAGACCATTAATATGGAGTTGCCCTCCCCTTCCCCTCCCCCTTGTCCATTAATATCGAGTTGCCCACCCCCTCCCCCTTGGCCATTAATATGGAGTTACTCACCCCCTCCCCCTTGCCCATTAATATGGAGTTGTCCACCCCCCCTCCATTGACCATTAATATAGACTTGTCCACCCCCCCTCCATTGACCATTAATATAGACTTGTCCACCCCCTCCCCCATGGCAGATAATATGGAGTTGCCCTCCCCCTTGACCAATAATATGAAGTTGCCCACTCCCTGCTCCATGGCCATTAATATGAAGTTGCCCACCCCTAGCCCCCATCACTATTAATATGAAGTTGCCCACCCCTAGCCTTCCCCATCACCATTAATGTGGAGTTGCCCTCCCCCTTCCCCTAAGACCATTAATATGGAGTTCCCCTCCCCCCTGGCCATTAATATCGAGTTGCCCACCCCCTTCCCCTTTCCCATTAATATGGAGTTGTCCACCCCCTCCCTCCATTGACCATTAATATAGACTTGCCCACCATGTCCCCCATGGCCATGAATATGGAGTTGCCCATTCCCTCCCCCATGGCAGATAATATGGAGTTGCCCTCCCCCTTGGTCAATAATATGGAGTTGCCCACTCCCTGCTCCATGGCCATTAATATGAAGTTTCCCACCCCCTCCCCACCATTGACTATTAATATAGACTTGACCACCCCCTCCCCCATGACAATTCACATGGAGTTGCCCACTCCTTCCTCCATTGCCCTTAATATGAAGTTGCCCACCCCTAGCCCCCATCACCATTAATATGTAGTTGCCCGCCCCCTGGGGTTGCCCCCCCCAACCACTTCACAATTAAAATAGACTTGCCCACCCCCTCCCCATGGCAATTAATATAGAGTTGCGCACCCCCCCCCATTGGCCATTAGTATGGAGTTGCCCATCCTCTTCTCCTATGGCCATTAATATGGGGCTGCCCATCCCCACCCCGTTGGCCATTAATATGGAGCTACCCATCCCCCTTCCCCAAGGAAAGCCTCACCTCTGTTCTGTGTGCTGTGTGAAAGGGGGGGGGGTTTCTTTTCCCCACAATCAGCTCTCTGAGCTTTCTTCACTGAGCTTTGCAGAGTGCAACTTCCGCTGTCTTTTTTTTTTTCTGACTGGTCAGCTAAGCTTTAATAATCCAGGACTTTGAAGGATGCAGAGAATAGATGGCTGCAGATAAACAGGTACAACTTAGCAGGAGGATTTGTTCCATCTCTGTGTATTACCTGAGGCCGGTCACTTCGCTGGGTATATGTGAAGGTTTACAACCACTTTAAGTTCAGCCCTCTACACCAGGGCCAGATTAAGAACATCATGGGCCTGGTGCTGAGGATTTTGGTGGCGCCTTTTATAAACAATAAATAAATAAAAATGCAAACAATTTTTGTTATAACAAATGAAATTAAAGAGAGAGAGGGAGGATGAGAGAGAGAGAAAGAGAGAGAGAGAGAAAGGGGATGAAAGAGGTGTGAGGGGTAAGGGAGGGAGGATGAGAGATAAAGGGGGGGATGAGAGAAAGAGGATGCACATGAGGATGTGTGGGAATGACATCAACGCAGCGCGGCCAAGGCAAGTGCTCGAAGGCACAGAACCCAGAAGGAAGTCCGGGTGAAGATGGAAGTGCCCGGGCCCCACCGGATTGATCACAACACAACACTGGAGGGCTCAGTCTGACAATTTAAGTGTACCCTAATGTGCTAATATGCTGGGCACACTTGTACATTATGGCATAACCTACCCCAGGGCCTCTAAAAAGTAGTAATGTTAGAAAAGTTTACTACCACTTTGAGCAATATGTACAGGAGTGTGGAGGGTATCACAGTGGGCACTATGTACAGGAGAGAAGTGTGGAGAGTAGGACAGTGAGTAGTATGTATAGGAGAGGAGTGTGGAGGGTATGACAGTGGGCACTATGTATAGGAGAGAAGTGTGGAGGGTATGACAGTGAGTAGTATGTGCAGGAGGGGAGTGTGGAGGGTATGACGGTGGGCACTATGTATAGGGGAGGAGTGTGGAGGGTACAACAGCTGGCACTATGTACAGGAGAGAAGTGTATGGGAGTGGGCGTTATGTACAGGAGAGAAGTGTGGAGGGTATGACAGTGAGCAGTATGTACAGGAGAGAAGTGTGGAGGCTATGACAGTGGGCACTATGTATAGGAAAGAAGTGTGGAGAGTATGACAGGAGGATGAAGTAATCTGGGAAGGAAAAATGTAAAGGTTTGTGGAAGAAAGGGACTGCGTAGTGGTTAAGTGGGCCAGACATGGATTGAAATGACACCAATTAAGCAGAGACCAGCCATAGTCGATCTATGTATGGGCTAGCTGGTTTTACACAAGTCAACCTATTAACCGACTTGAGTAGAACCAGCCTGTCAGGTTTTCCCCAAAACAATCAGTGCTACCAGCTATAGTTGGCAACACTAATCATTGTATTGACTGGCAGAACACAATAACACTGCGGGAGTGATCGCCCCATTCACAGGTCAGCAGGTGAGAGGGTGTGTGGGGACAGGCTGGGGAGAGATACTAGTCAGTCCCTGGGTAGGCACTGGTTAGTATCAGAGCCAGATACACACAGGTTACATATGCCACCATCGTTAGAGCGAGAGCAATAATTCTAGCACTAGACCTCCTCTGTAACTCTAAACATGTAACCTGTAAAAAAATTAAAAGCATTGCTTAGTACACAACAAAAAATCGTGCTAACTTTAGTGGGTTTTTTTTATGAATGAAATTGTTTCTTTTAAAAAAAAAAAATGTTTGAAAAATTGCTGCGCAAATATCGTGTAACATAAAAAGTTGCAAAGACCACCATTTTATTCCATAGGGTGTCGGCTAAAACAATATATAATGCTTGAGGGTTCTGAGTAATTTTCTAGCATAAACAAAATGATGATTTTTACATGTAGGAGAGAAGTCTCAGAATGGGCCTGGGTGGCAAGGGGTTAATTATCATAAGTAATATACAAATAATTATTATAAGCTCTGTGAGGTCATCCTCTCCGTCTGCTGCAGAGTGTTCCAGATTGTATTTATACTGCCGCTCTGTATGCAGCTTCTGACAGGCTGTGCAAGGAGTCCCGTATCTCCGGAACCATAGATAATAGCAGCCCCATATTTTCACCAGTGCTGGAGTGTGTCTTTAGCTACCTACCTCTCTGTGACTCCTGATCGCCGAGCTACAATCCTCGAAGTCGATCTTTTTTTATTTATTTTTTTTAGATTTTTTTTTTTTTTTTGGGCAAATGGGCCTATCTTGAGAAAGGGGCCTGGAGCTGCAGCTCCAATAGCCCCTATCTTAATCCGGCCCAGCTCTACACCAGTCTCAGGTGTCCCCTACTATACAGAAACCTGCAGATGACCATTCCCCCACAACACAGGAGGATTCATTCACGTGCAACCATTGACTCCATCGTCCCTCCCCCTCCCCCCCAAAGTATTCAATGACTTCCTAATGACTTCCGTACATTGAAGGGGGTCCTCCCCTCCCGGCGGACGATCTCACCGATAAATGGCCTTGTTCTTCCAGCCCCTCTGAGTTCCCATTATATTATACCTAGAACACACGTCCCAGATAAGGGTGGCTCAGGGTAAAATGGTAAAATAGTAATCTTGACTTTGTCCAATCAAGGCTCTCAAAGTGTTCTGTGCCCTGGTTGGGCAAAGTCTTGCACCTGACCGGCGGCCAGGTGCATTGCTTCAGCCAATCAGGGCTTACAATTCACTGTGCATCGTGAAGTGCATTGTGGGGGGCTTGGGGGGCAAACAACCCACCGAGCATCCCGCAAATTTGGGTGTCCGGCAAACAGCCGAACGGGTGCTGTTTGGGGCCCCGAACTGATGCTCAGCCCAAGCAGCTCGCCCATTCTTAATTGTGATCCAGGCCTTCCCATCCATCATTGGTACCTGTCCCTCACCCCTACTGAACACCTTTGGGATAAATTGGAACGCCAATGGTGAGCCAGGTCTCCACATCCAACATCGGTACCTGACCTCACAAACGGCCAAAAAATTTCCGCAGACACCCTCCGAAATCTTGTGGAAAGCCTTCCCAGAAGGGTGGGGGATGTTAGAGCCACAAAGGGGGGACAACTCCAAATTTATGGCCAAGGGGGGAGGGAAGCAACTCCATGGTTCTAGAATGGGACTTCCCACAAGCTAATATGAATGTGATGGTCAGGGGTACACAGACCTTCGGCCATGTGGTGTATATTCAGAACCTCAAGCCGTAACCGTCACTATTTAATTCCCAACTGATTTTTTTGTTGTAAATTACCGAAATACGTTCCAATTTGTTTTCATTTAAAAGGAGAAAGACCTGCCCCTGCCAGAATGCTGAGGAGAACGACTTTTGTTTTTCTGTGTGGAAGCAGTAGTCTCTTTGCAGAGGTCCAACGCGGCCCTTACTGAGTCAGACATCCATTTCTGCAATCAGCAAAGCTCTCTGCTGATTGGAGAGCTCTAGCTCTGCCTCAGGAGGTGGCATGTTGGACCCCTGCAGAGAGGCCACTGCTTACACACAAGGCACAAGGCTTCTTGCCTGCAGCAAGCTGGCGGGGGACAGGCATTTCATGTCAGGCTGTGGCTGCTTTCTGAAGAAAATAAAGAGTTTGTACAGCTTTTGCTTTGGTTGCCCCAGATATTTTTTAGATGCTATAAATCGAAAAGTCAGTTCAGGCATCCGTTTAGCAACACCTTCTATGTTACACATCAATCCAGTGGCAGCTGTTGGTTTTTATTTTTTTTGGGGGGGGGGCAAACAAACACCAATCACCTGGTCGGTCGGTCGGTCAGTCGGTCATCCAGCCCGGCACTTACCTCATCTAGGTAGTGGGCAGCAGCGCTCCTACGGGCAGCTTGCAGCGTCTCCTCTCATCCTCTTCTGCCGCCCCCTAGGCGTCCAATAGGATCACCTGTCCTTTCAGCCAATCAGGTGAAGATTGGAAGACCCGCTTCCTGATTGGCCGGGAGGAGGATCAGTGTGTCAATAGCAAATATTCATTAGCTATTGTTGCACAACTGGGTGGGCTCGGAGTGCAGGAATCCATGCGTCCGCCACCCTGCATGTAGAGCAGGGGGCCAGATGCATTGATTTGGGGGGCTGGGGTGGGGGCGGCGCCCGTGTGCCCCTAATGGATGGGCCGCCACTGCATCAAACTGCATAAACTGCATAAACTACTGCGTAAAAGGAGAATGCAGCAGGTTACACCTATTGTAATGCAGTGGAGGGTTATTTACTAAAGGAAAATCCACTTCGCACTGTAAGTGCACTTGGAAGTGCAGTCGCTCTAAATCTGAGGGGTAGATCTGAAATGAGGGGAAGCTCTGCTGATTTTATCATCCAATCATGTGTAAGCTAATATGCTGTTTTTTTTTCATTTTCCTTGCATGTCCCCCTCGGATCTACAGCGACTTTACTTCCAAGTGCACTTGCAGTGCAAAGCATTAGCCTGCCAGCAGTGCCTGTGGGTGTTTGTGAATCAGCTGCTAACAAAATCCTCCTATAAAGGATACACGGCATCCATTTTCATGATATTATTTTCCGGCACTTGCCTGGCTATTTTTAGTCACATTGTGCGCTTTCCTGTTTATTTTACATAAACACCTTAAAAATAATTTGAAAAAAAAAAAAAACAACAGTGTGAAAATGAGAGTTATTTTGGTGTCGCGTACGAGGAAAGCCTTGTTTAGATTTATATAAGTGTGTTCCGGAAAGCCTTGTTTAGATTTATATAAGTGTGTTCCTTTGTATCATGAAGAGGAAAAACAGATTTGTAGCCGTATTATAATTACCAACATTATGGGCCCCTATCTGGGACACTCTTAACCCCCGTCTGCTATATGCATTTCACCTGCCCACTTTCCAATCAGGTGCACCCAAATCACGACCACTTTATGGGTTGGTTCTGCCCAGATCTCGCCTCTAATGCTTGCGTACACACGACCGGACTTTTTGACAGCGAAGGTCAGACGGAACGAGTCCGTCGGACAATTCGATCGTGTGTGGGCTCCATCGGACCTTTGATTTTCCCACCGGAACTCCGCAGGACCGAGAAATCCGTTCGTGTGTATGCTAATCCGACGGACAAAAACTGACGCTAGGGCAGCTATTGGCTACTGGCTATGAACTTCCTTATTCTAGTTCGGTCGTACGTCATCACGTTCAAATCCGTTGGACTTTGGTGTGATTGTGTGTGGCCAAGTCCGTTCATTCGGAAAGTCAGTCGTAACTCCGCCGAAAGTCCGTCGGACCTAGTCCCTCAAAAAGTCCGGTCGTGTGTATGCGGCATAAGCGCTCATTTACCCTGGGAAGGGAGCAGTACTGATACATTGTTCCCGGGTCTGTACACCCGCCGTGCCCATTATGAGGGGTTCCCACCATCCCTGTTCTGAGTTCCTGGGTCTGTACACCTGCTGTACCCATTATGAGGGGTTCCTACCATCCCTGTGCTGCTGAGTTCCTTGGTCTGTAGACCTGCTGTGCCCATTATGAGTGGTTCCCACCATCTCTGTGCTGAGTTCCTGGGTCTGTATATCCCCGCTGTTCCCATTATGAGGGATTCCCACCATCCCCATGTTGAGTTCCCAGGTCTGTAGACTTACTGTACCCATTATGAGGGGTTCCTACCATCCCTGGTCTGTAAACCTGCTGTGCCCATTATGAGGGGTTCCCACCATCCCTGTGCTGAGTTTCTGGGTCTGTATACCCATTGTACCCATTATGAGGGGTTCCCAACAACCCTGTGCTGGGTTCCTGGGTCTGTACACCTGCTGTGCTCATTATGAGAGGTTCCCACCATCCCTGTGTTAAGTTCCCAGGTCTGTACACCTGCTGTGCCCATTATGAAGGGTTCTCACCATCCCTGTGTTGAGTTCCCGGGTCTGTACACATGCTGTGCCCATTATGAAGGGTTATCACCATCCCTGTGTTGAGTTCCCGGGTCTGTACACCCGCTGTGCCCATTATGAGGAGTTCCCACCACCAGGAATGAGCCAAACACCCCCCTGTTCGGTTTGCACCACAACCTTCGAACGGACCAAAAATTTGTACAAACTTTAGAACCCTATTAAAGTCTATGGGACTCGAACGTTCGAAATCAAAAGTGCTAATTTTAAAGGCTAATATGCAAGACATGCAACAGACAACACCAGCAATAAGGGGTATCTTCAGGTGTATACTGTGCTGGAGGCACACAACACCCACTAACTCCTGCAGATGCCTGTATTAGAGAACAGCAGCAATAAAGGGTATCTTCAGGTGTATACTGTGCTGGAGGCAAACAACACCCACTAACTCCTGCAGATGGCTGAGAAAAGAACACTGTCCCTGCCTATCTTGCTCTTTCCCTGCACGCCAGAACACACTACACAAGGCCGCCGCGCTGGCGGCCTTATATAGTGTGGGGCGTGTACTAAACCCCCTGAGCTATAATTGGCCACAGGCATTCTGTCTGTGGCCAATTATGGCTCTCCTCGCTGCCAGCGCTGTGATTGGCCAAGCATGCGGGATCACGGTGCATGCTTGGCCAATCATGAGCCAGCAATGCACTTCGATGGCGTAGTGCATTGTGGGCCGTTCGTGCCACACGAATTTGGTGCGAACGGTCCACAAAGTTCTGAATTCGCCAAACAGACGAACGGCAGATGTTCGAGTCGAACACCGAGCTCATCCCTACCCACCACCCCTATGCTGAGTTCCCAGTCCTGTACACCCGCTGTGCCCATTATGGAGGGCTCCCACCATCCCTTTGCTGAGTTTCTGGGTCTGTACACCCACTGTGCCCATTATGAGGGGTTCCCACCATACCTGTGTTGAGTTCCCAGGTCTGTACACCCGCTGTGCCCATTATGAGGGGTTTCCACCATCCCTGTGCTGAGTTCCTCGGTCTGTATACCCACTGTGCCCATTATGAGGGATTCCCACCATCCCTGTGCTAAGTTCCTCGGTCTGTATACCCACTGTGCCCATTATGAGAGTTTCACACCATCCCTGTACTGGGTTCCCGGGTCTGTATACCTGCTGTGCCCATTATGAAAGGTTCCCACCATCTCTACTAGATTTTATATCTCACTTTTGGGGCATCCCAGACATAGGAAGAAGACAGGGGTTGACTCCACCCATCAGGCTCCACCTATAAACAGAATGTCACTTTGGGGTGGAGTGAAGTTGAAGTTTGAAGTGACCCTTGAAGTTTTCAGGATTTTCTTCTAGTTTTGCTCTCCTGTATTGCTCTTCTTTTCTTTGTGTTGAGGAGGGCCGTGCCTGCCCTGGGTGGTCTTGGAGCGATCGCTGGTATGCACATTAAATTCAATTAGATGTGGAAAAGCTGACATCTCATCGGGCTGAATGTAGATTTCCATCCCAACTTCCCCCCCCCCCCCCCCAGTATAGGAGAAGTGTCTGCAAAAATATTTCCATTAACCCTTCTGATGCCGGCACACAGCTCCACCATGGGGGGGCTTCCAGCAGATGTTCTGCTCTTCACAGCTGGACCACCTGCTGCAGCACACCCCAGCCACGATGGAAGCTACGCGCCGTCTTTTTTTTTTTTTTTTTTTAAAGATGGTGTAACGATGATCCGTCTCCATCTGACAGCGATTAACATGAGATCATCATCTGATACAATCCACACACAGCTGTGCTCCGGGACCGTCCACTCATTGCTCAAGTGGATGGAGACCTCAACTGGATGACATTTCCTTTTCTCTTTGTATCATAAACAATCATCAATTTTCTTTTTCGTACTAAAATATTTGTTTTCAGTTTTGTTCTAAGTTTTGGACATTGATACATTTTAACGTTTTTAACTGCTTGAAGACCAGGCCTTTTTCTGACACTTTTGTATCTTCTGCTAGAAAATTACTTAGAACCCCCCCCCCCCCCCCTCACACACACACACCTCCAGACATTATATATTTATTTTAGCAGAGGCCCTAGAGAATAAAACGGTGGGTGTTATAATTTTTTAATGTCACATGGTATTTACGCAGTGGTTTTTCAAACTCACAATTTTTGGGGGAAAAAATACACTTTAACCTCTTCCCGTCCGTGCTATAGCCGAAAGACTGCTACAGCGTGGACCTACTTTGCTGGGAGGGCATCCATAGGCTTCCTCCCGTGCTCGAGCGGCGCGCTCTGTGATTAGCGAATCTATGAGACTCGGCTGATCACAGATCGGAGTAAGGGGTCGATCCTGTGTGAGAGGGACATCCATCCGGATCACGCAGAGCCTCTTCAGAGGCTTCTGTGCCCACCTGTGCCACTTACCAGTGCATAACAGTGCCTCCTACCAGTGCCCATCAGCGCCACCTACCAGTGCCCACCAGCGCCACCTACTAGAGCTGCACGATTCTGGCCAAAATAAGAATCGCAATTTTTTTGCTTAGGATAAAAAGATCAGGATTCTTTCACAATTCTCGTGATGTAAAATCTTTCACATTATACAAAAAATAATAATAATTATAATAATAATAATAATAATAAATAAATAAAAATGGGCTAACTTTACTGGTTAGTGTTTTTTTTTTAATTTATTTAAAAAAAAATTGCATTTGAAAGACCGCTGCGCAAATACAGTGTGACATAAAATATTGCAACAACCACCATTTTATTCTCTAAGGTGTCTACTAAAAGAATATATTAATGTTTGGGGGTTCTAAGTAATTTTCTAGCAAAAAAAAAATTATAATATTTTAGCTTGAAACCAACAAATGTCAGAAAAATGTTTAGTGTTTAAGTGGTTAAACTTTTTTCACTCACACACAAAGTCTATTCCATTGACAAATTGTTACAATGTTTATACTTAAGTTCAACTGATAAAGAATGTTTTGATTCTTGGCAGACTGCCCGTTTTTTCTCTTCCTTTCTTTTGAGGGCTTCAGAAGAGCAGAGAGAATTCTTTGCATAGAAAGAATCGGGAAACACTTTAGTCAAGATCGCCGATAACGATTCTTGGCGATTAATTGTGCAGCTTTACCACCTACCAGTGCCCGCAGTACCACCCATCAGTGCCCACAGTGTCACCTATCAGTGCCCGCAGTGCCACCTATAAATGTCACCAATCAGTGCCTCATCACCAGTGCTGCCTATCAATACCACCTACCAGTGCCCATCAGTGCCACCTACCAGTGTCCATCAGTGCCACCTATCAGTGACCTCTATCAGTGCCCATCAGTGCCACCCATCAGGGCCCATCAGTGCCACCTTCTCAGTGCCCATCAGTGCCGTCTTATCAGTGTCACCTTATCTGTGCCTATCAGTGCAGCCCATCAGTGCCCATCAGTGCAGCCCATCAGCAAATATCAATGAAGGAGAAAAATTACCCATTTGCAAAATTTTATAACAAACTATGAAACATGTTTTTTTTCAAACATTTCTGTAATTTTTTGTTTGTTTAGCAAAAAATAAAAATCCCCAGAGGTGATTAAATACCACCAAAAGAAATCACTATTTGTGTAAAAAAAATGATAAAAATGTAATTTGGGTACAGTGTAGCATGACCGCGCAATTGTCATTAAAAGTGTGACAGCGCTGAAAGCTGAAAATTGCGCTGGACAGGAGAGAGGGGGGGGGGGGGGGGGTTTAAGTGCCCGGTAAACAAGTGGTTAATGAATGTTACTGCACACAAGCACAAATAAATTACCCAATTTTTAGTAAAATATAAAAGATGGCGCTACACCGAGTCAATAGATACCTAACATGTTATACGCGCATTCGCCTTCACGTTCTTTAAGTGGCGGTTAACACTGCTGTGAATTGTCATGCGACTTGAGAGTTCAAAGTCACATGACAAGTCGCACCCCATTTACGGCAATGGAACAGGTCGAATCGGTGCGACTCCTGTCGCAGTGACTTGAGTCGCACCGATTAGAACTGTTCCATTGCCGTTACTGGAACAGTTCCTGCACTACTTTTGGGGTGACTCCATTGCGGCTTGCATTGACTTCTGTTAATTAAGTTGCGATCAAGCCGTAATGAAGTTGCGAAGGATGTCGGCAATCAAAGCCACTAAAAAATTATATTTGTAAAAAAATCTTTTTTGATCACTTTTTTTGCTGTCACAAGAAATCTAAACATCCTTTGTGACAGCAATAGGCAGTGACAGGTCCTTTTTATGGAGAGATTTGGGGCCCATTAGACCCCAGATGTCTCCTCTGCCCTTATGAGCATCCGGTCACACCAAGATCGGTGGGTGCGATCAGATACTTTCCCAATTAAAAAATGGTGATCTTTACATCCAGGAAACCGAACGTGACAGAGCTCATCAGAGACCTTCCGGTCCTCCAGCAGCCCTGTGGTAAGCCGGAAAACATGTGCAATTCATTTAATTCCGAATTTATTTATTTTTTAACTAATTTTTACGAAATTACCGAAAACCCATTTGACAAATTTTTCTGAGAATTCATAAATTCGAACTTTTGTAAATTCGTAAATTAAATATCAGAAAATCAGAAAGTCTAAAATCCAAAAATAGAACGAAAATTTAAATGAACGAAAATCTGAAAATAAACACGAAAATCCAAAAAATTGTAAACCCGAAAATTCGAAAATCTGAACTATTAACTTAACTATTAGGCCCCTTTCACACATGCGGAGGATATGTCCGTATTTCATCCATCCGTTTGCGGATGAAATACGGACATACATTCATCCCTATGGGATTTCGTCCGCCTCCGCAACAGTCCGATTCTGCAGACGGAGGAAAATCCTATTTTTCTATCAAATACACAAAGCAAACATTTTAACCTACCCCTTTTCCCACTCCTTCCACTGTCAGGGCAATACACAATCCTTTTAGCCTATAAATAAAAGCTGTTTCTCTTTTTCCATACATCTATATTCTGGCAAAGGTAACTCCTAACTCAGTCCTGTATACATATTGGCACTGATAGGCAGCATTGATTGGTACTGATTGGCAGCACTGGTTGACACTGATAGGCAGCATCGGTTGGCACTAATTGGCAGTATTGCCTGGCACTGATAGGCAGCCCTGATTGGCACTGAATGGCAGCACTGATAGGCAACATTGATTGGCATTGATTGGCAGCATCTGTTAGCACTGACTGACAGGATTGCCTGGCACTTATAGGCAGCACTGATTGGCATTGATTGGCAGCATTGATTGGCACCTATAGGCATCATTGATTGGCACTGGTTGACATGGCAACATTGTTTGGCATTGATAGGAAGCATTGATTGGCACTTGGCACTGATAGGCAGCACTGGTTGGCATTAATAGGCAGCATTGCTTGGCACTGGTTGGCACTGATTGGCAGCATTGGTTGGCACTGATAGCAGCATTGGTTGCAACTGGTTAGCACTGATAGGCAGCATTGATTTGCACTGATAGTCAGCATTGGTTGGCACTGATGGGCAGCATTGGTTGGCACTGCTTGGCAGCATTGGTTGGCACTGATGAGCAGCATTGGCTGGCACTGATAGGAAGCATTGGTTGGCACTGGTTGGCATTAATTGGCAGAATTAGTTGGCACTGATAGGCGGCATTGGTTGGCACTTGTTGGCACTGATAGGCAGCATTGGCTAGCCCTGATAGGCAGCATTGGTTGGCACTGGTTGGCATTAATTGACAGCATTGGTTGGCACTGATAGGCAGCATTGGTTGGCACTGATTGGCAGCAACGATTTGCACTGGCAGGGAGAGGAGTAGACAGACTTGACAGAGCCGCTCAGTGTGTGAAACTGTCAGCTAATGTAACTACTTGCAGGGACAGAGAGGAGCTCTCACAACTCAGCCGCGATTTCGGGGATGGGCGGGACCAAGCAGCTATCAACACCAGCCAATGATTGGGCAGCTTAAGAAAGGGGGGGAGTCACATATATGTAGTGGCCTGGCCAGACCCCATTGGCTGGTATTTGATAACCGTTCGGTCCCGCCCACCCCCGACATCACTGCTGAGTTTTGACAGCTGGCCTCTCTCCCTGGAAGCCGTGACATCATCTGGCAGTTCACACCCTCAGCGGCTCTGATAATCCTCACCATCTGCTGCCTGTGAAATTGTTTCAGCTACACACTCTCTTGATTGCAACATTTCGGGGCAGATCTTGGGAGACAGCAAGGGTGATTAGGATGTGCCCAGGCACACCCGGCACACCCCGTGCACACGCCTATGATGACGTACATGTATGTGATTTGCCAGCAAGTGGGTGAAGCTGAATTCCAATCTAAGCAAATAACATCTAAATCCATTCATCCCGTGTCTTCTTCCTGGATCTCGGTGATCTTTGTGTATTTCTTCCAGATCTGTGCAGTAATCCAGTGTGAGACTTCCTGTAATAAAGACCGCCCACTTCTGCTCTCTCTCCTTGTGCAGGGGGACCGGTCTTGTCTCCGCCCCCTCCTGTATTTTTCAGCAGGCAGCTTGTAGTGGGTGGAGTCTGCTGGGCCCCTCCCACTGCTCTGCTCTCTCTTTCCTTGTGCAGGGAGACTGGCCTTGTCTCTGCCCCCTCCTGTAGTTTTCAGCAGGCAGCCTGTGGTGGGTGGAGTCTGCTAGGCCCCACCCACAGCTCTGCTCTCTCTCTCTCTTCTTGCAGAGGGACTGGTCTTGTGTCCGCCCCCTTCTGTCTTTTTCTGTAAAGGGTGGAGCCTGTTGGGCTCCTCCCATAGCTCTACTCTGTGAAACTGACAAAAAATGTTTTAGCTTCATTCCTCTTTTTATTTATTTTTATTTATTTTTATTTATTTTTTTTGCTTTTTCGGGTCATTTGTTATGATCGCAATTTGTGAATTCGAAAATTCTAAACTTCGAAAATAAGAAAGAAAGTCTGAATATTTGAAAGAATAACTAATTAACTAACTAATATTAGTTAACTATTAAAATTATTGTTATTTGAATTTCCTTTCAAATGTGGCTTTTAGTGAACGTAACAAATACGAATTTATCCGAAGTTACAAATTATCCAAAATAACGAATCCTGTAGCTAAAAAAATGGAACGGAACAAAGTAATAGTAAATAATAACAATAATAACAATAATGCAATTTTTTATTATTATTATTATTATTATTGTGATTTATTATTAGTAATTGGTTACGATCTATTTGTTTAGATGCGGCATTCGTTATTTTCGGATAATTCGTAACTTCGGATAAATTGGTATTCTTTACATTCACTAACAGCCAAATTTGAAAGGAAATTCTAATACCTATCATTTAAGAGCTAGTAATAGTTATTATTATTATTATTATTATTATTATTATTATTATTAGTTAGTTATTTCAGATTTTGGAATTTTCTGTTTTTTTCAGATTTTCGAATTTCCGAATTTTTCAAATTTATTAATTTTCTAATTTATTAATTTATGAATATTCAAATGTATGAATTTCCAAATTTACGAATTTTCGAATTTGCGAATATTCGTAAAAATTAGTTTGCAATTTTTTTATTATTATTATTGTGATTTATTATTAGTAATTGGTTACGTTCTATTCGTTTAGATGCGGCATTCGTTATTTTCGGATAATTCGTAACTTCGGATAAATTAGTATTCTTTACATTCACTAACAGCCAAATTTGAAAGGAAATTCCAATACCTATCATTTAAGAGCTAGTAATAGTTATTATTATTATTATTATTATTAGTTAGTTATTTCAGATTTTGGAATTTTAATTTTTTTTCAGATTTTCAAATGTCTGAATTTTTCAAATTTATTAATTTTCTAATTTATTAATTTATGAATATTAAAATGTATGAATTTCCAAATTTATGAATTTTTGAATTTGCGAATATTCATAAAAATTTGTTTGCATTTTTTATTATTATTATTACTGTGATTTATTATTAGTAATTGGTTACATTCTATTCGTTTAGATGCGACATTCGTTATTTTGGATAATTCGTAACTTTGGATAAATTTGTATTCTTTACATTCACTAACAGCCAAATTTGAAAGGATATTCTAATACCTATCATTTAAGAGCTAGTAATAGTTGTTATTATTATTATTATTATTATTAGTTAGTTATTTCAGATTTTGGAATTTTTATTTTTTTTCAGATTTTCAAATTTCCGAATTTTTCAAATTTATTAATTTTCTAATTTATTAATTTATGAATATTAAAATGTATGAATTTCCAAATTTATGAATTTTTGAATTTGCGAATATTCATAAAAATTTGTTTGCATTTTTTATTATTATTATTACTGTGATTTATTATTAGTAATTGGTTACATTCTATTCGTTTAGATGCGGCATTCGTTATTTTCGGATAATTCGTAACTTCGGATAAATTAGTATTCTTTACATTCACTAACAGCCAAATTTGAAAGGAAATTCCAATACCTATCATTTAAGAGCTAGTAATAGTTATTATTATTATTATTATTATTAGTTAGTTATTTCAGATTTTGGAATTTTAATTTTTTTTCAGATTTTCAAATGTCCGAATTTTTCAAATTTATTAATTTTCTAATTTATTAATTTATGAATATTAAAATGTATGAATTTCCAAATTTATGAATTTTTGAATTTGCGAATATTCATAAAAATTTGTTTGCATTTTTTATTATTATTATTACTGTGATTTATTATTAGTAATTGGTTACATTCTATTCGTTTAGATGCGACATTCGTTATTTTGGATAATTCGTAACTTTGGATAAATTTGTATTCTTTACATTCACTAACAGCCAAATTTGAAAGGATATTCTAATACCTATCATTTAAGAGCTAGTAATAGTTGTTATTATTATTATTATTAGTTAGTTATTTCAGATTTTGGAATTTTAATTTTTTTTCAGATTTTCAAATTTCCGAATTTTTCAAATTTATTAATTTTCAAATTTATTAATTTATGAATATTAAAATGTATGAATTTCCAAATTTATGAATTTTTGAATTTGCGAATATTCATAAAAATTTGTTTGCATTTTTTATTATTATTATTACTGTGATTTATTATTAGTAATTGGTTACATTCTATTCGTTTAGATGCAGCATTCGTTATTTTGGATAATTCGTAACTTTGGATAAATTTGTATTCTTTACATTCACTAACAACCAAATTTGAAAGGAAATTCTAATACCTATCATTTAAGAGCTAGTAATAGTTATTATTATTATTATTATTATTAGTCAGTTAGTTATTATTTCAGATTTTGGAATTCTCAGTTTTTGTCAGATTTTCTAATTTCCGAATTTTTCAAATTTATGAATTTTCTAATTTATGAATTTCCAAATTTATGAATTTCCAAATTTATGAATTTTCGACTTTGTGAATATTCATAAAAAAAAATTTGATTTTTTTTATTATTATTATTATTGTGATTTATTATTAGTAATTGGTTATGTTCTATTCGTTTAGATGCAGCATTCGTTATTTCGGATAATTCATAACTTCGGATAAATTTGTATTCTTTACATTCACTAACAGCCAAATTTGAAAGGAAATTCCAATACCTATCATTTAAGAGCTAGTAATAGTTATTATTATTATTAGTTAGTTATTATTTCAGAATTTGGAATTTTCTGTTTTTTTTCAGATTTCCGAATTTTTTAAATGTATGAATTTTCTAATTTATTAATTTATGAATATTCAAATGTATGAATTTCCAAATTTACGAATTTTCGAATTTGCGAATATTCGTAAAAATTAGTTTGCAATTTTTTTATTATTATTATTGTGATTTATTATTAGTAATTGGTTACGTTCTATTCGTTTAGATGCGGCATTCGTTATTTTCGGATAATTCGTAACTTCGGATAAATTAGTATTCTTTACATTCACTAACAGCCAAATTTGAAAGGAAATTCCAATACCTATCATTTAAGAGCTAGTAATAGTTATTATTATTATTAGTTAGTTATTATTTCAGAATTTGGAATTTTCTGTTTTTTTCAGATTTCCGAATTTCCGAATTTTTAAAATGTATGAATTTTCAAATTTACGAATTTTCAAATTTGCGAATATTCATAAAAATTTGTTAAACTCGTGTCCGTTATTTCGGATATTTTCGAATTAACAAATTTGTTGAAAATTCATTAAAAAAACGAATTCGTAACCGAAACAAGTTGCACGCATCTTATGTACAGCCCAGTGATGATGTCACTGCTACTTTTACAAGGTGATATCTAGGTTTGCATATTTTGTGCCCAAAGTGGATTTACTGCGTATCCTTTGTGGCTATTGAGGAATTGATTTTAATGAACGTTTGTGTTGCTCGGTGTTCAGAGATTTTTCTGGTCGGGGTTTAGATCCTCTTTTAAGGGAATATTTTTTAAGAGAGCTTTTAACGTTCTAAAAATAATTAATATTAATTAATTTAATTAAAAACCTTAAGACCAAGATAATCACATCCACACATCTATAATTTTATTTTTTTTAAAGCCTACAAATGTGGGCAGCTTAACCACTTGCAGACCGGACCATTTTGCTGGTCAAAGACCAGACCACTTTTTGCGATTCGGCACTGCGTCGCTTTAACTGACAATTGCGCGGTCGTGCGACGTGGCTCCCAAACAAAATTGACGTCCTTTTTTCCCACAAATAGAGCTTTCTTTTGGTGGTATTTGATCACCCCTGCGGTTTTTATTTTTTGCGCTATAAACAAAAATAGAGCGACAATTTTGAAAAAAACGCATTATTTTTTACTTTTTGTTATAATAAATATCCCCCAAAAATATATATAAAAACATTTTTTTCCCTCAGTTTAGGCCAATACGTATTTTTCGACATATTTTTGGTAAAAAAAATTGCAATAAGCGATTATTGATTGGTTTGCGCAAAAGTTATAGCGTTTACAAAATAGGGATAGTTTTAAAGCATTTTTATTAATAATTTTTTATTATTTTTTTTTTACTAGTAATGGCGGCGATCAGCAATTTTTATTGTGACTGCGACATTGTGGGGGACCCATCGGACATTTTTGACACATTTTTGGGACCATTGTCATTCATACAGTAATCAGTGCTATATAAATGCAGTGATTCCTGTGTAAATGACACTGGCAGTGAAGGGGTTAACCAGTGGGTGGCAGTGTAGGGGTTAAGTGTTCCTAGGGGTGTGTTACTAACTGTGGGGGGGGTTGGGCTTTCATTTAGTGAACACTGATCTCTGCTCCAATCACATGGAGCAGAGATCAGCGTCACTAGTTGCTAGGCAGAATGGAGAAATGTTGTTTACACAGCATTTCCTCCATTCGGCCGCTCCGTGAGACGATCGCAGGGATGCCTGCGGCGATCGAGTCCGCGGGTCCCGCGACCGGACTCACGGGGGTCCTGACCAGCGCCGGAGCACGCCGCCGGCGGCGCGCTCCCGATGGCAGGGCGGCATTGAATATTGGACGTACCTGTACGCCAATATGCCTGCCCGTGCCATTCTGTCGACGTACATCGTCGTGCGCTGGTTGGGAAGTGGTTAAGCTGCTGTCTGTTCACTTCCTGAATTTACACAGAGGCACTCCTTCAGCTCAGCAGCTCTCATTGGCCCTCTTATGACTTGGCAAACTCTCAGGAGAGTGAAAGAGAGAGAGTTGTGCATGATGTGATAATCCTAGGCTAATGACCAGACAAGAAACAGGAAGTGGGCTGTATAAAGGGATTTACTGGCAGAAAAAATGTTTTACTATCCAAAGTTATAACAACAACAAGAAGGGCAGAAGTTAATAGATTTAAGATGAAAAAATTACTGAAGTTCTGCTTTAACTATGATCATCAATTTTTATTGATTGAATAAAATTAGTATAAAAGTAACAAGACAGGTTGGATTTGTTCTAGAAGGGGACTTTTTTTGCGGGGGAGGGCGGTTTTAGGAGAGGTGATTTGGGGAGGTTTGTGTTGGGGGGATTGGGGGAAGAAGATTTTTTGCCAGGAGGAGGGTATTTTATTTTTTGTTGGGGGGGGGGGGGGGGGATTGTGCTAATAGGAATGATTTGATTTTGTGTGTGTGTTGGGGGGGGGGGGGTGTTTTAATGCTCCTACATCTTGGAGGGCATAGTCTGGGTGCTAGATGACCTTTTTCTGGCGCTGCCTATCAGCATGCTCTTGGCACAGCAGCACAATGGGTACAGCTTCTTGGGATGCTTCTCCCTCTCCCAGTCTGAGCTTTGCTGTACAGAGGACTGCAAGAGGCTGATACCAAGTCACATTAAGGTTTGTACATTGCTTATAATATTAAAAAATACAATTTATTATATCAATTATTTATTATTATTGTTATTATCAATATTATTTTATAATAAATATAATTATAATATAATAAAATACATTATTATACAAATTATTATTATAAGTAGTAGCTGTATTAGTATATAATAAATGTACCTATAATATATCATTATAATAAAATGCATTACCATATTAATTATTATTATCATTAGTAGTAGTAGTAGTAGCAGTAGAAGTAGTAGCATATAATAAATATATAAATTATTATTTTTTATAGAATAAATGTAATTATAATATCTAATTATATTTTACTATAATAAAATAATATTTATATCTATGTTATTATTAGTAGTGTTATTAGTAGCATAAATGTAACTGTAATATAAAATGATATTATATTAATAAAATACATTATTATATAAATTATTATTATCATATACTGTAAACATCAAATTACCCATTTAAAGTCACATAAGAGTGTCTGACTAAACAGCTCTGTCACAACCTAATAACCCATCCCCCAAAGAGGTGCGCCTTCCACAAAAATTTAAATTTCTAGTAAAAAAGAAAAAAAGATGATTATTATTATTATTATTATTATTATAATATTAAAATACCTTTTTCTATATTTATTATTATCATTATTATTATTATTATTATTATTATTATTAGTAGCTTATAATGTAACTATAATATATAATTATATTATAATAAAATACATTATTATATTTATTATTATTATTATTATTATTATTGTTAATAATATAAGTATTAATATTATTAGTAACCTATAATAAATTTAACTATCATATATCATTATATTATAATAAAATACATTCTTATGTTAATTATGATTATTATTATTATTATTATTATTATTATTATTATTATTGTTGTTGTTGTTAATAATAGAAGTATTAGTATTATTAGTCATGATTTTATGGGCGAAAATTAAACAAAAGCAGACACTACACGTAAAACGCATCTTGGATCTCATTAAATTTGAAGGCATATTAGTATTATTAGTAGCTTATAATAAATGTGACTATAATATATCATTATATTATAATAAAATACATTATCATATAAATTATTATTATTGTTGTTATTATTATTGATAATAATAGTAGTATTAGTATTATTAGTAGCTTATAATAAATGTGACTATAATATATCATTATATTATAATAAAATACATTATTATATAAATTATTGTTGTTGTTATTATTATTGTTAATAATAGTAGTATTAGTATTATTAGTAGCTTATAATAAATGTGACTATAATATATCATTATATTATAATAAAATACATTATTATATAAATTATTATTGTTGTTATTATTATTGTTAATAATAGTAGTATTAGTATTATTAGTAGCTTATAATAAATGTAATTATAATATATCATTATATTATAATAAAATACATTATTATTTAAATTATTAATATTTGTATTATTTATTATTATTATTAGTAGTAGTATTAGTATTATTAATAGCATATAATAAATGTAACTATAATATATAATTATATTCTATTATATTATAATAATAAAATACATTATTATATAAATTATTATTTTTAAACAATAAATGTCATTATAATATATAAATATATTTTTCTATAACAATAAAATATATTATGATATCAATGAATTATTATTATTATTAGTTATAAAAAGGGCTGAAATAGATCTTAAACCTGGACGCCATCCAGCCAGCGCGGGACTACTGGAATTAAACCCTAATAACTTGTTTAAGTGCTGACGCCGACCTCGTCTCGCGGCCTAATCACTTTCAGCGAGCTGTAAATGCGAGCACTTAGACGCACGAGCCACAATGCGGCACGCTTGGAGTGCGTTGACACGGTGCCAGCCGCGGGGCCTCCTCGCGTAAAAAAACAAAACTCCCAAAACTATTAGAGTGTCTTAGGATTACCTGGCTCAGGGACGGGTTATAAACAGCTCCTAAACGCCGACCCGCTCGCCGATCGGCAGCGTTACTAATCTGCTCAGCCGCAGCCAGCGTGAAGCCCCCAGAGAGCCGCTGGAAAATGCGATTGAAACGTTCTTTAATGAGGGATTAATCTAAGCAAAATTCCGATGGCAGCCAAGAGAGCGGATAGCGAGCGTCTAAGTTACGAATTCCATACCTCTCTGGAGATAAAGCGCTTTGACCCCTCGGATACCCGAGAAGAGGGGAGCGCGGTGGGTGTCGCAGATTAATATTTTATTAAAAGGCGAGCCTGAGCCAGCGGAGTTATTGAAACCACATGGAAGGTTCAGCACAAAGAGAAGTCATTTGCATAGACTTTCCCTCCAACCCAATTTGTAACATGTGTCTTACAAGGCCGCTAATATCAGTTCTTGTCAGTTTGACCCACCGAAGCGCCTCGTCTCTCTCCGCCGCCGCGGCCCCGCGTACCGTCGATGCACTACTCGGATCGACCGTTAATGCTAAAACGCCGGTTCATAGCATTGCAAAACTGCAAGGAGAGTCTTTTCAATTATAATATATGGAGATCTTCATATCAGCCCGTTACATCACAGGAAAGTGCGCTGCGTTTTCGGAAAGTTCGACTTGCGTCATCTGAAGATGCACTAAAAACACAACGTACTGTAGATTTTAATCAGTGCACATTCAGTCACATGGTCATGATTTTATGGGCTAAAATTAAAAAAAGGAGACACTACACGTAAAATGCATCTTGGATCGCATTAAATTTGAAGGCATAATGCGTTTTCCCATGCGATGGCGTGAAAAGGCCTTTATTGTTGCAATTTTAGATGTTTTTTTTACTTTTTAAGTACTAATAGACTTATCCTTTATACCAGTTGTTGGTAAACCCAGACATGCGATTCCATTTGCATCTGGCATCTGCTGCCATTGGCTGTAATTGATCGCTCAGTAGAATGTACATTACAAAGCCTGGCCCATCCCATCCCCCGATGTCACTGAAAGCCTTCAGTGACTGAGGACGTCAGCATGAGGGAATCCCGCCCACAATCCTACAGCTGTACCCTATGTTCCTAAAGGTTTAAGGTTTGGGTCAGAATTTTATGCATTGGTTCTGATCTGAGGTGTAAGGTGCATGCATTGCTACTGATCGGATGTGTGAGGTGCATTCATTGGTTCTGATCTGAGGTGTGAGGTGCATGCATTGGTTCTGATCTGAGGTGTGAGGTGCATGCATTGGTTCTAGGTGTGAGGTGCATGCATTGTTTCTGATCTGAGGTGTGAGGCGCATGCATTGTTTCTGATCCGAGGTGTGAGGTGCATGCACTGGTTCTGGGTGTGAGGTGCATGCATTGTTTCTGATCCGAGGTGTGAGGTGCATGCATTGGTTCTGGGTGTGAGGTGCATGCATTGGTTCTGATCTGAGGTGTGAGGTGCCTCCATTGGGGATGATCTTAGGTGCATGCATTGGTGCTCATGTGAGGTGAATGCATTGGCATGGATTTGAATTGTGAGGTGCATGAATCGGGGGTTAATATTAGGTGTGCATTGGTTCTGATCTGAGGTGTGAAGTGCATGCATTGGTTCTGATATGAGGTGTGAGGTGCATGCATTGGTGTGGATCTGAGGTGTGAGGTGCATGAATCAGGGATGATATTAGGTGCATGCATTAGTTCTGATCTGAGGTGTGAAGTGCATGCATCGGTTCTGATCCGAGGTGTGAGGTGCATGCATTGCAGATTATCTTTGGTGCATGCATTGGTACTAAACTGAGGTGTCATGTGCATGCATTGGTGTGGATCTGAGGTGTGAAGTGCATGCATTGGTATTGATCTAAGGTGTGAAGTGCATACATTGGTGTGGATCTGAGGTGTGAGGTGCATGCATTATTACTGATCTGAGGTGTGAGGTGCCTGCATTGGGGATGATCTTAGGTGCATGCATTGGCGCTGATGTGAGGTGCATGCATTGGTGTGGATCTGAGGTGTGAGGTGCATGCATTATTACTTATCTGAGGTGTGAGGTGCCTGCATTGGGGATGATCTTAGGTGCATGCATTGGCGCTGATGTGAGGTGCATGCATTGGTGTGGATCTGAGGTGTGAAGTGCATGCATTGGTTCTGATCTGAGGAGTGAGGTGCATGCATTGGTTCTGATCCAAGGTGGGAAGTGCATGCATTGATGATGATCTGAGGTGTGAGGTGCATGCATTGGTTCTGATCCAAGGTGGGAGGTGCATGCATTGGTTCTGATTTGAGGTACATGCATTGGTTCGGATCTGAGGTGTGAAGTGCATAAATTGGTGCTGACCTGAGGTGTGAGGTGCATGCATTGCTTCTGATCTGAGGTGTTAGGTGCATGCGTTGGTGCTGAACTGAGGTGTGAGGTACATGCATTGGTACTGATCTGAGGTGCATGCATTGGTTCTGATCTGAGGTGTGAAGTGCATGCATTGATGATGATCTGAGGTGAGTGAGTGAATGACTTGTATAGCGCTACCTATGTGAACTGAATCGCCTCAGGGTGTGAGGTGCATGCATTGGTTCTGATTTGAGGTTTGAGGTGCATGCATTGGTTCTGATCCAAGGTGTGAGGTGCATGCATTGGTTCTGATTTGAAGTTTGAGGTGCATGCATTGGTGTTGATCTGAGGTGTGAGGTGCATGCATTGGTGCTGACCCGAGGTGTGAGGTGCATGCATTGGTTATGATCTGAGGTGCATGCATTGGTTCTGATCTGAGGTGTGAGGTGCATGCATTGTTTCTGATCAGAGGTGTGAGGTGCTTGCATTGTTTCTGATTCGAGGTGTGAGGTGCATGCATTTGTTCTGGGTGTGAGGTGCATGCATTGGTTCTGATCCGAGGTGTGAGGTGCATGCATTGTTTCTGATCCGAGGTGTGAGGTGCATGCATTGGTTCTGGGTGTGAGGTGCATGCATTGGTTCTGTAATCCGAGGTGTGAGGTGCATGAATTGGTTCTGATCCGAGGTGTGAGGTCCATGCATTGGTTCTGATCTGAGGTGTGAGGTGCATGCATTGGTTCTGATCCGAGGTGTGAGGTGCATGCATTGGTTCTGATCCGAGGTGTGAGGTCCATACATTGGTTCTGATCTGAGGTGTGAGGTGCATGCATTGGTTCTGATCCGAGGTGTGAGGTGCATGCATTGGTTCTGGGTGTGAGGTGCATGCATTGGTTCTGATCCGAGGTGTGAGGTGCATGCATTGGTTCTGGGTGTGAGGTGCATGCATCGGTTCTGATCCGAGGTGTAAGGTCCATGCATTGGTTCTGATCTGAGGTGTGAGGTGCATGCATTGTTTCTGATCAGAGGTGTGAGGTCCATGCATTGGTTCTGATCTGAGGTGTGAGGTGCATGCATTGGTTCTGATCCAAGGTGTGAGGTGCATGCATTGGTTCTGGGTGTGAGGTGCATGCATTGGTTCTGATCAGAGGTGTGAGGTGCATGCATTGGTTCTGATCCAAGGTGTGAGGTGCATGCATTGGTTCTGATCCGAGGTGTGAGGTGCATGCATTGGTTCTGGGTGTGAGGTGCATGCATTGGTTCTGATCCGAGGTGTGAGGTGCATGCATTGGTTCTGGGTGTGAGGTGCATGCATTGGTTCTGATCCGAGGTGTTAGGTCCATGCATTGGTTCTGATCTGAGGTGTGAGGTGCATGCATTGTTTCTGATCAGAGGTGTGAGGTCCATGCATTGGTTCTGATCTGAGGTGTGAGGTGCATGCATTGGTTCTGATCCCAGGTGTGAGGTGCATGCATTGGGGATGATCTGAGGTGCATGCATTGGTTCTGATCCGAGGTGTGAGGTGCATGCATTGGTTCTGGGTGTGAGGTGCATGCATTGGTTCTGATCCGAGGTGTGAGGTCCATGCATTGGTTCTGATCTGAGGTGTGAGGTGCATGCATTGTTTCTGATCAGAGGTGTGAGGTGCATGCATTGGTTCTGAGTGTGAGGTGCATGCATTGGTTCTGATCCCAGGTGTGAGGTGCATGCATTGGTTCTGGGTGTGAGGTGCATGCATTGGTTCTGATCCGAGGTGTGAGGTGCATGCATTGGTTCTGGGTGTAAGGTGCATGCATTGGTTCTGATCCAAGGTGTGAGGTGCATGCATTGGTTCTGGTTTGAGGTGCATGCATTGGTTCTGATCCAAGGTGTGAGGTGCATGCATTGGTTCTGATTTGAGGTTTGAGGTGCATGCATTGGTGTTGATCTGAGGTGTGAGGTGCATGCATTGGTGCTGACCTGAGGTGTGAGGTGCATGCATTGGTTATGATCTGAGGTGCATGCATTGGTTCTGATCTGAGGTGTGAGGTGCATGCATTGGTTCTGGGTGTGAGGTGCATGCATTGGTTCTGATCTGAGGTGTGAGGTGCATGCATTGTTTCTGATCCGAGGTGTGAGGTGCATGCATTGTTTCTGATCCGAGGTGTGAGGTGCATGCATTGTTTCTGATCCGAGGTGTGAGGTGCATGCATTGTTTCTGATCCGAGGTTTGAGGTGCATGCATTGTTTCTGATCCGAGGTTTGAGGTGCATGCATTGGTTCTGGGTGTGAGGTGCATGCATTGTTTCTGATCAGAGGTGTGAGGTGCTTGCATTGTTTCTGATCCGAGGTGTGAGGTGCATGCATTTGTTCTGGGTGTGAGGTGCATGCATTGTTTCTGATCCGAGGTGTGAGGTGCATGCATTGTTTCTGATCCGAGGTGTGAGGTCCATGCATTGGTTCTGATCTGAGGTGTGAGGTGCATGCATTGTTTCTGATCCGAGGTGTGAGGTGCATGTATTGGTTCTGGGTGTGAGGTGCATGCATTGGTTCTGATCCGAGGTGTGAGGTGCATGCATTGGTTCTGATCCGAGGTGTGAGGTCCATGCATTGGTTCTGATCTGAGGTGTGAGGTGCATGCATTGGTTCTGATCCGAGGTGTGAGGTGCATGCATTGTTTCTGATCCGAGGTGTGAGGTCCATGCATTGGTTCTGATCTGAGGTGTGAGGTGCATGCATTGGTTCTGATCCGAGGTGTGAGGTGCCTGCATTGGTTCTGGGTGTGAGGTGCATGCATTGGTTCTGATCCGAGGTGTGAGGTGCATGCATTGGTTCTGGGTGTGAGGTGCATGCATTGGTTCTGGTTTGAGGTACATGCATTGGTTCTGATCCAAGGTGTGAGGTGCATGCATTGGTTCTGATTTGAGGTTTGAGGTGCATGCATTGGTGTTGATCTGAGGTGTGAGGTGCATGCATTGGTGCTGACCTGAGGTGTGAGGTACATGCATTGGTTATGATCTGAGGTGCATGCATTGGCTCTGATCTGAGGTGTGAGGTGCATGCATTGGTTCTGGGTGTGAGGTGCATGCATTGGTTCTGATCTGAGGTGTGAGGTGCATGCATTGTTTCTGATCCGAGGTGTGAGGTGCATGCATTGTTTCTGATCCGAGGTGTGAGGTGCATGCATTGTTTCTGATCCGAGGTTTGAGGTGCATGCATTGGTTCTGGGTGTGAGGTGCATGCATTGTTTCTGATCCGAGGTGTGAGGTGGTGCATGCATTGGTTCTGAGTGTGAGGTGCATGCATTGGTTCTGATCTGAGGTGTGAGGTGCATGCATTGTTTCTGATCAGAGGTGTGAGGTGCTTGCATTGTTTCTGATCTGAGGTGTGAGGTGCATGCATTGTTTCTGATCAGAGGTGTGAGGTGCTTGCATTGTTTCTGATCCGAGGTGTGAGGTGCATGCATTTGTTCTGGGTGTGAGGTGCATGCATTGTTTCTGATCCGAGGTGTGAGGTCCATGCATTGGTTCTGATCTGAGGTGTGAGGTGCATGCATTGTTTCTGATCCGAGGTGTGAGGTGCATGTATTGGTTCTGGGTGTGAGGTGCATGCATTGGTTCTGATCCGAGGTGTGAGGTGCATGCATTGGTTCTGATCCGAGGTTCTGATCCGAGGTGTGAGGTGCATGCATTGTTTCTGATCCGAGGTGTGAGGTCCATGCATTGGTTCTGATCTGATGTGTGAGGTGCATGCATTGGTTCTGATCCGAGGTGTGAGGTGCATGCATTGTTTCTGATCCGAGGTGTGAGGTCCATGCATTGGTTCTGATCTGAGGTGTGAGGTGCATGCATTGGTTCTGATCCGAGGTGTGAGGTGCATGCATTGGTTCTGGGTGTGAGGTGCATGCATTGGTTCTGATCCGAGGTGTGGGGTGCATGCATTGGTTCTGGGTGTGAGGTGCATGCATTGGTTCTGATCTGAGGTGTGAGGTCCATGCATTGGTTTTGATCTGAGGTGTGAGGTGTATGCATTGGTTCTGATTCGAGGTGTGAGGTGCATGCATTGGTTCTGGGTGTGAGGTGCATGCATTGGTTCTGATCTGAGGTGTGAGGTGCATGCATTGGGGATGATGTGAGATGCATGCATTGGTTATGAACATGCTCTGCATGTTTACCAGTTAATCTATTATTGCACTACGGTTACCTATTAGCAGCACAACTATAAGTGCAAGAACTGAAAACAAGCTAATGGTGGTCATACACAATTTAATAAATGATAGATTTCTTTTGCAATCAATCTCTCCCAAAATAATTGATCTATAGCGACAATTTAATCGATCGATATGCCACACACAGAGAAGTGGATATTAATTGGTAGTTAGAAGATATGATCTTACATATTTACATCTTAAATGAATATCATAACATCTCTGTTACCACCATGCAGTCTCATAATCTGACCGATCGAAATAGAATTGGCTTCATCATCAAAGCATCTTAGTGCTGATGACTGATGCAAAACGATTGATAATTTTCTGCCCTGGCCGATCAGCTTAGTTTGATCGAATCTAATCTAAGATGAGTCTAAATCGTTCTGATGGCTGATTAATTATTTCAATCATTTTGATGGAATCGATCAGATAATAATGTGATGGAAGTGTGTATGGCCACCATAAGACTACAGTGCGATGTATGAGGGGTACAGCGAGGATCAGGAGGGAACGGTGACGGTGCAGAATTTGATATTTGCTGACAAAATGTTTAATATTTGTCTTTTCTGTACTATAACATTGATCTTGGCACGGCAGAGCTGAGCGCCCCGTGGCGGCGGCGGCGGCGCTCTGTGTTATCCGGGGGGGATGGAGAAGAATGCAGGGGAGCGGCCATGCTTAGCAGATCTGTCCTTCTGAAGGTCATAAGCAGCACAGCGTCTCAGGATTACAACTACGGTGCTACAGAGGCTGTATCCTGGTGCAGGATTGTGAGGGCTGTGACTGAGCCTCCTAATAATGGAGCTCTGATTGGTCAAGTGATCTTGGTAGACTGACAGTGATCACCAGCTAGGAGTTGATGTGTATGGCTCCAAAGACCAATGTGACCAATGCTGGTAGAAGCAGCCAGTGCACAATGGAGGTTAATCTATGTTCAGGTACTACTTCCATGGCTTGTTGCTAACACAGCATTTATAACTGAGGGTGGGCTTTCTGTCCATGGGTGCGTCCTCATATTCAACAGCCACCATGGGATTCTTAGTAGGTGACGGAGATCTGACTCTCAAGGCTCAGAAGATTTTCTGTACTCTAGGAGGAGGTCCGCTCTCCCCATTCTGCTGCCCCCAAAGGATGATATTCCTCCATCATGCTTGTCTAGGTACACCGGAAGGATAGGGACCTGTGTGCAAGACCAACCCCTTTCATTTTATGAATGTGCTATTACTGGCCGCGTATTGTCTGCAGGGACGTTTTTAAGGCAGGGCAAAAGGGGCAGCTGCCCTGGGCCCTGTCATTGTTGTGGGGCCCAAAGCAGCTGTTTCATACTTGCCAACTATCCTGGTTTAAATTCCCTCGCCCCTTGAGGTTTTAGTCCTGTGCTGCTGTCCCAGATGACTCACATGGAGATCCTGTGTTTACATGTAAATTACCGGCATTCATATGTAAATAGAGGCGGCCGGCAGCATTGATATGTATATCATGCCCCCCTGATGTCATATCCATAGTAATCTCTAGCAACCAATCAACAAGCAGAATTCATGTGCTGTAACCTCTAGCAACTAACCAGTGAGCTGTAATGTGTTCTGTAACCTCTAGCAACCAGTCAGTGAGCGGTAATGATACACTGAAACCTCTGGCAACCAATCGCAATAGCTGCTTGATCTGATTCATTAAATCAGAGTAGATTTCGAGTCTAGCTGCTATTTATTGTATGTCTCAGACCAGGTGGAGAGCAAAACTGCATGGGGAGGGGGCCCCCAAGAAAGTTTTGCCCAGGGTCCAATCAATATTAAAGACAGCCCTGATTGTCTGCTTTATGGCCAGAGCTACTTTTACCAACTGAACAGACCAGAAAACAGGAAGAAGAGGTGGGCTCATGGTTCTTCAACTATAGAGAGTTTAGAGAGTCTCCTGGTTCCAACCACCATTCCCTACACCCCTTCGCCCCATATCTCCTGCTCCACCATCTCCCTTCGTCCTTTACTCCTTCATTCATTCCACCCTACATTCCCTGCAAACCCAAATCCCTACATCCATTTCCTCCTACATCCCCTGTATTCCTTCCCAACCACATCCCCAGTATGACCTTCTCCCTTATCCCGTGAACCTCCTTCCAACTACATGCCCTTCACACCCTTTCCTTTACATCGTCCCACTACATCCCAAACGCCCCCTTCCCTCTACCTCCCCATCACCCCCATTCCCTCTACCTCCCCATCCCCCCCTTCCCTCTACATCCCCATCCCCCCTTCCCTCTACATCCCCATCACCCCCTTCCCTCTACATCCCCATCACCCCCTTCCCTCTAAATCCCCATCACCCCCTTCCCTCTACATCCCCATCACCCCCTTCCCATCGTCCCTTCCCTCTACATCTTCAGCAGCTTCTTCCTCCTACCTCCCCATCTCACCCTTATCTCTACATTCCCTACACCCCCTTCCCTCTACCTCCCCATCACCCCCTTCCCTCTACATCTCCATCTCCATCCTCGCCTTCCCTCTACATCCCCATCACCCCCTTCTCTGTACATCTCCAGCAGCCTCTTCCTCCTACCTCCCCATCACCCCCTTCCCTCGAAATTCCCTACACTCCCTTCCCTCTACATCCCCATCACCTCCTTCCCTCTATATCTCCATCTCCATCACCTCCTTCCTTCTACATCCCCATCACCCCCTTCCCTATACATCTCCAGCAGCCTCTTCCCCCTACCCCCCCATCTCACCCTTCTCTCTTCATTCCCTACACCCCCTTCCCTCTACATCCCCATCCCCCCCCCTCTACATTCCCTACATCACCCCCTTCCCTCTACATCCCCATCCCCCCCCCCTCTACATTCCCTACATCTCCTTCCATCTACCTCCCCATCACCACCTTCCCTCTACATCTCAAGCACCCCCTTCCCTTTACATCTCCATTCTCCCCTCTCTCTGCATTCCCTACACCACCTTCCCTCTACATCTCCAGCAGCCTCTTCCTTCTACCTCCCCATCTTACCCTTCTCTCTACATTCCCTACACCACCTTCCCTGTAGATCTCCATCACCCACTTTCCTCAACATTCCCTACACCCCCTTCCCTCCATATCTTCTGCACCCCATCTCCCTTACTCCTTTACTCCTTCATTCACTTCTCCCTACATTCCCTGCAAATCCAAATCCCTACATCCCTTTCACTCTTTCCTCCTACATCCCCTGTATACCTTCCTAACCACATCCCCAGTATGAGCTTCCCTCTTATCCTAAGAATCTCCTTCCAACTACATCCCCTGCACACACTTTCCTTTACATCATCCCATTACATCCCAAGCACCCCCTTCCCTCTACCTCCCCATCCCCCCTTCCCTCTACATCTCCATTTCCATCCCCCCCTTCCCTCTACCTCCCCATCCCCCCTTCCCTCTACATCTCCATTTCCATCCCCCCCTTCCCACTACCTCCCCATCCCACCCTTCCCTCTACATTTCCATCACCCTCTTTCCTCTACATTCCCTACATCCCTTCCCCCATATCGCCTGCACCCCTATCTCCCTTACTCCTTCATTCACTTCCCCCTACATTCCCTGAAAACCCTAATTCCCTTTCACATTTTCATCCCACTATATTCCAAGCGACCCTTCCCTCTACATCTCCATCCCCCCTTCCCTCTAAATTCCCTACACACCCTTCCCTCTACCTTCCCATCACCCCCTTCCCTCTACATTCCCTACACCCCCTTCCCTCTACATCCCCATCACCTTCTTCCCTCTACATTCCCTACACCCCCTTCCCTCTACCCAGGCATGTACTGGCCATCGGAACTACAGGGAGTTTCCCGGTGGGCCGATGGCTTAGTGGGCCGATTTCAGTGACAAAGTAATGGCTGCGCTGCTCACCCTCAACTTCACGCAGTGATGTGAGAAAGATGAGAAAAATACAGAGGAGAATAAGTGAAATAATAAAATAGGTTCATGAGGACTCCTTATGTTATGCTACTTATGTTTTTTTGCACAATTGTGTATAGTTTTATATACTGTTTTTGTGCTTGTTTGCAAAATTAAAGTGGGCTGGTGTGGATGAAGTCTACGGCCAAATTTTTGTCCCAGTCCAGCCCTGCCTCTACCTCCCCATCACCCCCTTCCCTTTACATTCCCTACACCCCCTTCCCTCTACCTCCCCATCACCACCTTCCCTCTACCTCCCCATCACCACCTTCCCTCTACATTCCTTAAACCCCTTCCCTCTACATTCCCTACACCCCCTTCCCTCTACCACCGAATCACCCCCTTCCCTCTACCACCGAATCACCCCCTTCCCTCTACCTCCCCATCACCCCCTTTCCTCTACATCCCCATCACCCCCTTCCCTCTACATCCCCATCACCCCCTTCCCTCTACATCCCCAGCAGCCTCTGGCTTCCCATGCCTTTTTTGCACCTCCCTTTCTTAATGTGTTCAGTACTTTTTCCCTGTGTCATTCCATTTTTCACAAAACTTCATTTCTGAACGTATTTGTTTTGGTGTCTTTGTGTGTATGGATTGCATGGGTTGTTTCCGACATGTGGTGACAATTTTCATGTCAATACCACCTTTACTGATAGATTTACCTAGAAAAATGGTGAGGTGTAGATTACTTATTTTACCCGCTGTATATGATAGGCACAGGAGAGACGTGCCTGTGTCACATTCTCCTCTGTAAGCCCTTGTACACACGATCGGACATTCCGATGGAAAATGTGCGATCGGACAGCGTTGTCGTATTATCCGACCGTGTGTGGGCTCCATTGGACTGTTTCCATCTGAATATCCGACCGACAACGTTTTAGAGCTGGGCTATAAAATTTTCCGACAACATGATCCGATCGGACTTGTAGAGAATTCCGATCGGACAAAGTGCCACGCATGCTCAGATCAAATTACGAGACCAAAGCTATTGGCTACTAGCCTGAACGTAGTCCCGTCGTAACGAAATAACGTCATCACCTTACGAACGATCGGATTTTCCGTCAACTTTGTCCGACCGTGTGTATGCAACACCAGTTTCGGACAAAATCCGTCGGACAAAATCCGACGGATTCTGTTGTCGGAATGTCCGACCCGTGTGTACAAGGGCTTAGACAAACAAGTCCTCTGAGAACCCTTCTGATGTTTGCGCCGAGTATTTCCGAAACTCCTGAATGAAAGTATCACATCCATCCCGGGAGTCGCTCTATTGTTTCCAGATGTGACTCCGTAATCTCGTCTTTTTTATCCCAAAAGTCAGCGATGGCAGGACGGAGCCCCCAGCAGCTTCCCATGGAACTCTCATCCTCTCCCATCACACGGCGGAACGGGACAGAAAAAGAACTTCGGATTGGACTTCAGGGAACTTGATTTGCACGCCCCGGTGAAGTGGATGTCAACCCCTCGTTGGGGGACATTGAGTTATCTCTGTGCATCATCAACCGTTGTCATTGTTACAAATAAAATATTTGTTTTTGGCTTTTATTTGCACTTCGCATACTTACTGACATTGTGGTTCCAGATCTCGGAATGTTGTTAAACCTGCCCTTGGTTGTATCTCATTACTGCTGATCTCTTGCTGTCTTTTTGCAGCACCCTCCTGTCTACATGCACTCCTATAGAGGAGCCCTAAAACTTTTTTTTTAAGTTTTAGGCATCCTAAAACTTATTACACAAAATTGTGACTTTTAGGGCTCATTTACACTTGCTTCGACTTCAACACACATTGACGGCTAGTTTACACTTGCTTCAAAACAAGGCTCCTGTCACTAAATAAAATGGTTAACCTTCAGTCCTGTCCAAATCATTTGGTGGAGGGGGGATTATGATGTGTGGGGGGGGGGGGGGGATTATGATGTAGGGGTTGTTTTTCAGGGGTTGGACTTGGCCCCTTAGTTCCAGTGAAGGGAACTCTTAAGGCGTCAGCATACCAAGACATTTTTGGACAATTTCAGGCTCCCAACCTTGTGGGAACAGTTTGGGGACGGCCCCTTCCTGTTCCAACATGACTGCTCACCAGTACACAAGGCAATGCCCATAAACACATGGATGGGCGAGTTTGGGGTGGAGGAACTCGACTGGCCTGCACAGAGTCCTGACCTCAACCCGACAGAACACCTTTGGTATGAATTAGAGCGGAGACTCAGAGCCAGGCCTTCTCATCCATCATCAGTGCCTGACCTCATAAACCTCACCTGACCTCATAAATGCGCTTTTGGGAGAATGGTCAAACATTCCCATAGACACACTCCTAAACCTTGTGGACGCCCTTCCCAGAAGAGTTGAAGCTGTTATAGCTGCAAAGGGCGGACCGACTCAATATTGAACCCTACGGACAAGGTCATCCAGTGCCCAGGGCAAAGATGCCGCCCCCCCTCACCTTTTTCATGACATGCAAACTTAGGGGATCCTACACCCAGCGGTCAATCACTGTTGCTATCACTACTCCTGAAATGACTACTAAAATGTCCGACGTGTCCGCCATAATGTCGCAGTCACAATAAAAATTGATGATCGCCACCATTACTAGTAAAAAAATATATATATTAATAAAAATGCTATAAAACTATCCCCTATTTTGTAAACGCTATAACTTTTGCGCAAACCAATCAATAATCGCTAATTGTGATTTTTTTTTTTTTTTTTTTTACAAAAAATATGTAGAAAAATACGTATCGGCCTAAACTGAGGAAAAAAAATGTTTTTTTATATATTTTATGGGGATATTTATTATAGCAAAAAGTAAAAAATATTGAATTTCTTTGCAAAATTGTCGCTCTATTTTTTATTTATAGCGCAAAAAATAAAAACCGCAGAGGTGATCAAATACCACCAAAAGAAATCTCTATTTGTGGGAAAAAAAAGGACGCCAATTTTGTTTGGGAGCAATTGTCAGTTAAAGCAACGCAGTGCCGAATCGCAAAAAGGGGCTTGGTCCTTTGGCTGCAGATTGATCCGGGGCTTAAGTGGTTAAGTGCACTGTGATCGGGCACCGGACAGAAGAGATATGCCTATATCACAGTGCACTATGGGAAGTACACTAAGGGAAGCACCACGTCAATGCAATCACAAGATTGCAGACTTTTGCAGGCTTTTGACCTGTCTTTGTGGCGCATTCCACAGCGCCAAACAGCTTCAGCCTGAAGCATTATTAGGGGTGGGAGCTTTATTGTTCAAGTTAAGAGGTTACTTCCGGTAGTGACGTCAGCAGCTCTGTGAAATGCACGGCCCGAGCGGAGCTGCCTGTATGATTAGTATGAGGCTCAGTGAGGCTGCATTTGATGGGGCACAGTGGCTGCATAAGATGGGTACCGTGGCTGCACTCTTTTCCACCAGCTCATCCAGGCTTTCTCCAGTGGACTTCTTCCAAACCAAATTTGATTCCTGGACACAGATCTACAAATAGGCCCCTAAGCTGGGACCTTGGTGTCTTCCTCAAGACATCCTCTATGACAGGGGTGGCAGGGGTTGTAAACAATTTTGAAAACCATTTATCATTTTCTTTCCACTTCACAATTATGTGCCACTTTGTGTTGGACTATCACATAAAATCCCAATAAAATACATTTACGTTTTTGGTTGTAACATGACAAAATGTGGAAGATTTCAAAGGATAAGAATACTTTTTCAAGACACTGTAACACTGACTCCTGCCACTCCTGTCACAGACGGGGTGATACCAATTGCAGTCCACCTAGGACAGCAACAATCGGCAATACCTGTAGCAAGGGAGATTCCTGAATGGAAGATTATTATTAAAGGTCTGGAAAAGATGCATTAGAGCAGCTACCTCCTGTTTAGTCCCGGGTGGACCTCAAGAACACAACATTAAGCCTGGGAAGTCTCTGTAAACCTCCATGTACAATCCATGCAAAAAATAGAGAAAGACTGGTGTCATGAAAGTCAGCCAAAACATTGCTTTATTATTGCAGGTGGCAGCCATGATTAAGGCCTGTTTCCCGAAACACATTGGATTTTTTGACTGCTGTTCACCCGCAATAATAAAAGCATGTTTTAGCCGACTTTGATGGCACCAGCCTTTCTCCCTTTTTTGCATGTATTATATTCTAAAATCACAATGTATATATAGGCATATCTCTTCTGCAGTAGTTTACTGGGATGCTTTCAAACTGATCTGCAGGTGCACCGCAGGGCAGCCATAGACTGTTGTTATAACCTGCGGGTTTAGTGCATTTTCTGAAAATGCACCACACCTGCAGGATATAATATAAGTCTATGGGTAAACCACAGCACAACAGAATGAAAGCAGCCTTAGGCCCCTTACATATGGTTGATCTGATCGGTTCCACCTGCCGGCTTTTCAGGTGGACCCAAATGACCCTCCATTCATCTCTATAGAGTGGCAGATATAAATGGACTTGGGTCCATATACAACCGCTGTTGGAAGGCAACATGGTTTAATATCATATTTCTGGAGTTTCACTTCCTGGTTGATGCAGACAGTTGGCCTTTGGAATTTAACAAGTTGCACATCAAAACTTTGTAAAACAAAAGCTTGGCTACTGATCGACTGGTGTGATAACACAATGGCCTGGTCATGGCTGCCAGGATGATTGATGAAGGTGGGTTACAAAGATCAAAGATTCAACAGGACCCAGGGCACATAGATATGATACATGGACAATGCTGCCCCTAGAGGCCAATACAGCAGAGCGGACAGAAATATAATATATTAAAAGGACTACCTCTTGGCAAAATCTCATTGGACAGGAGGCTAGTGGGGGTGGTTACCAGTGGGTCTGAATGAATGTGTAAAAAGTGCACACAGAAGGGAAGTCCTCCCTTTTCCTCTCTTGGTTTGTGCCTGATGGCTCTCTGAGCCTCATGGCGCTCTCTGTTACCATCATCTTGAGCCCAGCTGATGAGACCATGTCTAGGGGGACAGCCTTGCGATAAGTATCTTTGATCTTCTTTTGTTATATGCTCTATAGTATTTTCATTTTTCGCATCTTCCTATTTTCTTGGGAAATAAATAAGACATTGTTTTATTAAGCAGTGTGTTTGTTTTCATTGCTAACCTTATATTATTGTGCTATCAACAGTAACTATCAGAGTTGTATAGACTAGCTAACTATAGGAATAGACAAATTAATATATGGAATAAATAGAGGGAATCCGTAACTACCCTCGGATAATATTTATTTTAGAAATTATTTCAACCTCCTACCTCCAATCTGATCCGCTAAAAAAAAAAAACAGAACAGGGTGCATATCCTTCCATCTGGGTGGATCGGATCAGACGGGCCAATGGAGTAGAGCAGGCTGTGTCCATGTCCGCTCTGCATATGCAGAGTGGACACAGACCTGTCATCCGCCCGCTCCGCTCATTGCTACCAAGTCACTTAACTTTGGCCCTCACTCTTCAAAAGGTTGGGCATCCCTGCTCTATGTTCTGCACCCAGGGGGCAGAGCCCCTGCACTGGGGTCTCCTCTTGCAGGACTGGACTCAGGAGCACTGACTTTGCTGTTCAGGTCTCAGACTATTTATGAGCTCTCTCACCACCTTCTGGAAACACCCCACCAGGGATTGGCTGGAAAGCTATAAATAATCAGGCTGCCTGCTCTGTTCTTATTCCCACTATAGTTCTAGAATCGAATACAGGGGGAAGCAACAGAACAGCAGCCTGTGAAATACTGATTACAGGGGAGCCAAACTAAAATTACGTGGCAGCCTGCTCTATACTAGGAGGGCGCTACATACAGTAGATCTGACAATAGTTTGGGTCCTCTAACTTGATAAATATGTATGTCCTAGACTTCTGGTCTGATCAGCTATATGTGTTTTGACGAAGTTCCTCTTTGTAGAGATCCAATATGAATGTTTTAAGGAACATGGAGAGCTCCAGAACCCCCAGTATTCCGTACGTCACAGATAATATCAATAATTTGGAGAGTTCAACTGAGAACATGGTATGTAAAGAGATTGATCCTCATTGTAGGAGCAGACATAAACATCCCATGTAAACATACACAGCTCCCCTTGTTGCGTACAGAGTAGTAAGGGCCAAATATTGTTTAAGGTCTATGGCCAAAATAAATAAGATCACACTGAGAAAGTCCTTATTTGGCAACCGCTCTCCTATTTTTTTGGCCAAACGTGGTGTGCAGCAGCTGGTTAACCTAAGTAAATCAGATTTGAGAAATGTCAGATGTTGAAGTAGGAAGTGTGAAGTTTAAACTGATTACACGTGGCTTCTACATATGGATTTGGAGTCGCAAATCCTTTTTTTTAAGTGAGTCTGAGGACGTCCTGCTAGCAGACTTGCAGCGAGATGCAGTGCGTCTTGGGGCAGCAGAGTTGGAAGAAGGTCAACCAGAAACTGTAGAAGGTCAATGAGATAAACACAACATTGGTGGTCCAGGTCATGTTCTGAGATTAATGGAGGTTACAAAGTTTACCATTCGCCTTCATATTTCCTGCCCACATCCGCCAGGTGATTGCAATTTTTTTTTAAACTATGGGCAAAGACCAGGGCTGGATTAATGTAGGGGCTATTGGAGCTGCAGCTCCAGGCCCCTACCTCAATATAGGCCCAGCCACCCAAAAAGGACATGGAAAGCAATGGGTCAACGGGAAGAGATCTTCCCTGATGGGCCCTGAATTCCACATGCACCACCTGGGCAGAGTGGTGGGATTGTTAATGGGCACTGCATGAGCAGTCCTAACAGAAGCCTGGGGCATGCCAATACAGGGATCTTGAAGTCTGGGGCTTCCATAGTGTTAGGCCTGCACAGCTGCACTCTTTCAGCTCAGAGTGCACGCCAACGCATGGCCCTTACAGAAACTTTGCGAGTCAAATGCCAGGCTTCCCTAGTGTTATGCCTGTGTGGCTGCGCACTTTTGAGTTTGGGCGAATGCCAGCACAGGCTCTTGGAAAGCAGAAGGGTGCCCAATAAAAGGCCCACCAAAATCCTCAGCACCAAGCACTTGATGCTATTAATCCGGCCCTGGCAAAGACAGACTCTCAGACTTTGGAGAGGAAATGCAGCCCCAGGAGCCAATCAGTTCCTATGCTAGCAAGAAGGATATTGATAAAGCAGAGTGATAGAGGAATGAGCTCTTCACTATGCCACTTCTCTTTCACTGTCCAGTCACTGGGTGGGGGCTCGTCCGGGACAATCTTGGCTCATAGAAAGTGGCTTTAGATCAGGGGTTCTCAACCTTAAGACCAGGGGCCTGGTAAGTAAATCCAAATCCTTTCATGCCCCAATATTAAAAGAAAAGTTTACGCTCACACAATACAAACGTGGGAATATAAAATATGTATTGAAATGCTAGAGGGCTCTGGGTGGGGCTGGGTGCCAATTTGAGGGGGGTGGGGGTTCTGAAGGGAGTTAGTGGATTCTGCAAGAGACTTGGTGGCTCTGCAGGGTATGGGATTTCTGGATAGAGTCTGGGGCAACTGTGGGAATGGGTTCTCTCCAGGAGGATGCTGCCTTTTCAGAGGCACTGTGGGAGGCTGTGGGGTCCTACTAGGGCTGGGGTACAATGTTGGCCATTGGGAGCACTGTAGGGTAGCTGGAGGCTCTGCAGCAAGCATTCAAGGGCGTTGAGTGTCACTGAAGTAGGTTGGTAGGGCTCTGTGGGTGCTGAGGGCTTTAAGGGGGGGGGGGTGGTAGTACTGTTGGAGGTTAAGGGGTACTGCAGGCCACTATGGGAGGTAGGGGGACACTATGGTTGCTGGAAGGCACTGTAGAAGGCTAGAGGATCTGCAGCTGACTAAAGGCACAGAGAATGGGGGGAGGGTGCTGCATCCCAGTAGCAGACCATGGCCTGGTGGTTGAGAATCACTGCACTAGATTATTTAGTCTGGAAGACTGAGGACATCTAGTGACAGAAAGGAAATACTGTGGGAGACAGCTTCAGATTGACAGTATGTTTTGCAGCAAAAACCTTTGTATAGAAGCCTTAAAAAAGGTTCCTGATGGTTATTTTGGGGTGCTTTGTTGTTCTGGTCTTAGTTTTTTTTTCTCAGTTTATTGCAACAGAACCTTGTCTTCTGGATGCTGTCATTTGTTTACCACCTGCGGTTTACCTCTGCTTGAATGTTGCCTTCAATGATTTGTGTTTGTGATTTGTGGGAGAAATAGTGCCCTGTCATTGGTATCAGTGGGAGGAATAGTGCCTCATCATTGGCATCAGTGGGAGGAATAGTGCCTCATCATTGGCATCAGTGGGAGGAATAGTGCTTCATCAATAGTATCAATGGAAGGAATAGTGCCCTACCATTGGTATCAGTGGGGGGAATAGTGCCCCATCATTGGCATCAGTAGGAGGAATAGTGCTTCATCATTGATGTCAGTGGGAGGAATAGTGCCCTATCAGTGATTTCAGTGGGAGGAATAATGCCCCAATATTAGTGTCAGTGGAAGCAATAGTGCCCCAGGGGCCAGATGAAGGCAAGCAAAGGGCCACATCTGGCCAAGGGGCCGCAGATTGGAGAACACTGTCCTAGAGGCAGGGGGAAGCAATCAAACTCTCAGCTTGTGAAACCCCAAACAGTCTATACTAAACAATTCCCGCTACTGTGATTGAGCCAAAACGCAAAATTTGACCCATGGCCTATCTATGAGGGTCCTTCATCATGAACAATCATTTCTGATTCTATGATACCTCCCGGAAACGAGTGACACAGAACGGCCGACACGTGTCCCGCCACACACAACACACACATTACTCTTTTGATACATTTTCATTATCCTCCTATTAGTATTATATAATAATTCTTTAATTTGTTACATGGCTGCCCTATAATACAACTGTCTGAGCCTCGTCACATGACTCATCTGGAAAGAACTTATAAAAGGAATAGGAAGTTGGGAAGACGTTATACGCCCAGATACGACGCTTGTCATCACCTGGGAACAGACGCGACAAGCCCGCCATGATGAGACGAATTTCATTATCCCGGGGAATTCAATCGTATGGGAGGGAAGGTTGGCGTGTTTTCACAATCAGAGATGATATTCTATATCCCCAGATTTCCGGGGAAAAAAATAAAACATTCTATCAGCTTGGCTCTTCTGTTCTTAAGGCTATGGGCTCATTCACATATACGGCAGCCCTTGTCATCCCTCTGATCTGGGGTGAATCGCTTTTCAGAGGGTGCGTGACAGTCAGTAAGGTGGTGATATGTCACCTTGTAAATGGTGCAGCAATCACATGCATTACACACGGATGTGGAGCAACTCCGTATTATTATACAGATAATTGCAGAGTCATGGTTTATACTGTGCGGGGGAAGGGAGGCTGTATACATGTGATCAGGGAGAGAATACGAAACCTCTGTCCGAGCCAAATCTGACCGAGACTTCTCCCTTTATTAGCGTGATAAAGATTTAACAAGACTGCTGAGACGTATTATGTAAGAGCTGCGAATCCGTCCGCTAAAGAAACCGCGCACAGCGTTCAGCTTCACCAAACCTGGAAAGAGGAGGAAGTACCAGACAGCCTTCCTTCTCTCCTTCCTTCCTTCTCTCCTTCCTTCCTTCTCTCCTTCCTTCCTTTCTTCCTTCTCTCCTTCTTTCTCTCCTTCCTTATCTCCTTCCTTCCTTTCTTCCTTCTCTCCTTCTTTCTCTCCTTCCTTCTCTCTGCTCTTCCTTCCTTCCTTCCTTCTCTCCTTCCTTCCTTCTCTCCTTCCTTCTTTCCTTCCTTTCTTCCTCTTTCCTACTTCTTTCCTTTCTTCCTCCCTTCCTTACATATTTCCTCCTTCCTTCAATTCAGCCTTCTTTTCATTTTTCTTCGTTCCTTTCACCCTATGTCCTTCTTTCTTTCCTTTATCCCTTCTTTCTTCTTTGCATATGTCTTCTTCCTTTCAATCTTTCTTTCTCCTTTTTTACTCCTTCCTTCCTTTCTTCCCAGCTTTCTATCTCCTTCTTTCTTCATTGCATATTTCTTCTCCCTCCCTTTCTTTTTCCTTTATTTCTAACTTTTTTACTCCTTCCTTCCTCTTTCCATCGTCTCTCCTCCCTTCCTTCCATTCATCCTTCCTTCCAAATTTCTTCTCCCTTCCTATCTTTCTTTTTCCTTTCTTCTCCTTCATTTCTTCCTTCCTCCTTTCTTTCTTCCCAGCTTTCTATCTATTTCTTTCCTTCTTTCTTCCTTGACGATTTCTTCTCCCTCCCTCATTTTCTTTCTCCTTTTATTTCTTTATAACTTTCTTACTCCTTCCTTCCTCTTACCTTCCTCTCTCCTCCCTTCCTCCTCCTCCTTTCTTCCTTCCTTCATCTCCTCCCTCCCTCCCTCCCTTCCTTCCTTACTTCATCTCTCCTCCCTTCCTTCCATCATCTCTCCTTCCTTCCTTCCTTCCTCCCTTCCTTCCTCTCTCTCTCCTCCCTCCCTTCCTTCCTAATTCTCTCCTCCCTCCCTTTCTTCCTTCCTTCCTTCATCTCTCCTCCCTCCCTCCCTTCCTCTCTCCTCCCTCCCTCCCTTCCTTCCTTCCTTCCTTCTCCTTCCTTCATCTCTCCTCCCTCCCCCCTCCCTTCCTCTCTCCTCCCTTCCTTCCTTCCTTCCTTCCTTCATCTCTCCTCCCTTGCTTCCATCATCTCTCCTCCCTTCCTTCCTTCCTTCCTTCCTTCCTTCCTTCCTTCACCTCTCCTCCCTCCCTCCCTCCCTCCCTCCCTCCCTCCCTCTCTCTCTCCTCCCTCCCTCCCTCCCTCTCTCCTCCCTCCCTTCCTTCCTTCCTTCCTTCCTTCCTTCCTTCCTTCACCTCTCCTCCCTCCCTCCCTGCCTTCCTCTCTCCTCCCTCCCTTCCTTCCTTCCTTCCTTCCTTCCTTCCTTCCTTCCTTCATCTCTCCTCCCTTGCTTCCATCATCTCTCCTCCCTTTCTTCCTTCCTTCCTTCCTTCCTTCATCTCTCCTCCCTCCCTCCCTTCCTCTCTCCTCCCTTCCTTCCTTCCTTCCTTCCTTCCTTCCTTCCTTCCTTCCTTCCTTCCTTCCTTCATCTCTCCTCCCTTGCTTCCATCATCTCTCCTCCCTCCCTCCCTTCCTTCCTTCCTTCCTTCCTTCCTTCCTTCCTTCCTTCCTTCCTTCCTTCACCTCTCCTCCCTCCCTTCCTCTCTCCTCCCTCCCTTCCTTCCTTCCTTCCTTCCTTCATCTCTCCTCCCTTGCTTCCATCATCTCTCCTCCCTTTCTTCCTTCCTTCCTTCCTCTCTCCTCCCTCCCTTCCTTCCTTCCTCCCTTCATCTCTCCTCTCTCCCTTCCTTCATCTCTCCTCCCTCCCTCCCTCCCTCTCTCCCTTCCTTCCTTCCTTCCTTCATCTCTCCTCCCTCCCTCCCTCCGTATCTTCATCTATCCTCCCTCCCTTTCATCCTTCCTTCATCTCTCCTCCCTTCCTTCCAGGTCTGTCTTTAAGGCAGGGCAAAAAGGGGCAGCTGCCCTGGTCCCTGTCATTGTTGTGGGGCCCAAAGCAGCTGCCTCATACTTGCCAACTATCCCAGTTTAAATTCCCTTGTCCTTTGAAGTTTTAGTCCTGCGCGGTGTCCTGATATCTCAGTGTGAAGTGCTGCTACTTATACTGCCCAGCTCTGCCCTATTGTTGTGTACAGATGACTCACCTGCAGACCCTGTGTTTAAATGTACCGTAAATAACCAACATTCATATGTAAATAGCGGCAGTATTCATAAGTAAATAGCTGCAGCCAGCGCATTGATCTGTAAATAAAGGCGGCATTCATATGTAGATCATGCCCCCCTGCAGTGAGGAGATGATGTGCTGTAACCTCTAGCAACCAATCAATGAGCCGTTTTACTGTACAGTAATCTCTAGCAACCAATTAACAAGCAGAAACCATTTGCTGTAACCTCTAGCCGTAATGTGGCTGTAACCTCTAGCAACCAGTCAGTAAGCAGTAATGATATGCTGTAACTGCTGGCAACCAATCACAATTTCTGCCTGATCTTATACAGTAAACTGATTTTAAGTCTAGCTGCTATTTATTGTATGTCTCAGAGCAGGTGGAGAGTGAAATTGCATGGCGGGGGGTTGGGGCAAGAAATGTTTTGCCCAGGGTCCAATCACTATTAAAAACGGCCCTGCTTCCTTCCATTATCTCTCCTCCCTCCCTTCCATCATCTCTCCTCCCTCCCTTCCATCATCTCTCCTCCCTCCCTTCCTTCCTTCATCTCTCCTCCCTCCCTTCCATCATCTCTCCTCCTTCCCTTCCTTCCTTCCTTCTGTAAATTTGTGTGGCAGAAAACTAACACTGCGCATCACCCTGAACACACCATCCCCACCGTGAGACATGGTGGTGGCAGCATCATGTGGTGGGGATGGTTTTCTTCAGCAGGGACAGGGAAGCTGGTCAGAGTTGATGGGAAGATGGATGGAGCCAAATACAGGGCAATCTTAGAAGAAAACCTGTTAGAGTCTGCAAAAGACTTGAGACCGGGGCGGAGGTTCACCTTCCAGCAGGACAACGACCCGAAACATACAGCCAGAGCTACAATGGAATGGTTTACATCAAAGCATATTCATGTGTTAGAATGGCCCAGTCACAGTCCAGACCTAAATCCCATTGAGAATCTGTGGCAAGACTTGAAAATTGCTGATCACAGACGCTCTCCATCCAATCTGACAGAGCTTGAGATATTTTACAAAGAAGAAGAATGGGCAGAAATGTCCCTCTCTAGATGTGCAAAGCTGGTAGAGACACCCCCAAAAAGACTTGTAGAGGAAGGGGGTTCTACAAAGTATTGACTCCGGGGGGGGGGGCGCCATACAAATACCCCTCCCCCCACACTTTTCACATATTTATTTGTAAAACATTTTGAAAACTATTCATCATTTTCCTTCCACTTCACAATTATGAGCCACTTTGTGTTGGTCTATCACATAAAATCCCAATAAAATACATTGATGTTTTTGGTTGTAACGTGACAGAATGTGGAACATTTTAAGGGGTATGAATACTTTTTCAAGGCACTGTAGATGGTTGTGTCATCTCTGAGCCGGTATCTCAGTCCAGGAAGCAGATGGTGACCCTGGATGATGCTTGAACAATGATGATGCTGTCCTTTTAGAGGGAAAAGCAAATAAAGGTGTAAGAAGTAATACATTTCTGAAAGCATTACACTTATACATAATTTGGCATCTTGAAGTATACACACTATATTATCAAAAGTATTGGGACACCTGCCTTTACACGCACATGAACTTTAATGGCATCCCGGTCTTTGTCCATAGGGTTCAATATTGAGTTGGCCCCGCCCTTTGCAGCTATAACAGCTTCAACACTTCTGGGAAGACCGTCCACAAGGTTTAGGAGATGTGTCTATGGGGGATGTTTGACCATTCTTCCAGAAGAGCATTTGTGAGGTCAGGCACTGATGTTGGACAAGAAGGCCTGGCTCGCAGTCTCTGCTCTAAGTCATCCTAAAGGTGTTCTATCGGCGTTGAGGTCAGGACTCTGTGCAGTCCAGTCAAGTTCCTCAACCCAAAACTGACTCATCCATGTCTTTATGGACCTTGCTTGCGCCTGATCTCACAAACGCGTTTCTGGAAGAATGGTGAAACATTCCCATAGACACATCTCCTAAACCTTGTGGACGGCCATTCCCAGAAGAGTTGAAGCTGTTATAGCTGCAAACTCAATATTGAACCCTATGGACTAAGACTGGGGTGCCATTACAGTTCATGTGCGTGTAAAGGCAGGTGTCCCAATACTTTTGGTAATATAGTGTATATATTTAACTACAGTAAATAATGGAATGTCTGCTTTCAAATAGTTGTAGCTTTAGACCTTTATTGTACAAAGCAGCCGGTGCCTTTGATCCCGGCACCCAGTTCCTATTTCCACCAGCTTACCACATAGAAACTATTTCCTTATTCAGCACAGTTGTGGCAAAAATATTTTTGTATTTTTATTACCAGCTTCCTGAACGGCCACAGACTGTATCTCATTGACATCTCCCCCCCCCGCCTTTTTTTTATTCATGAATTTCTTCCACAGAGAGATGCGGAGTGGTCCTTGTGAGCGAGGCTGATAACAGGGATATTTATATAAAAAGAGATGGAATTCAAGGACATTGCCACACCTGGACCTCATTCTCTGGATTGGCAGTTGTGCTCCTAAGTTTACACAATTTGGTAGCAGTGGCATCCATAGGGGGCGCACGGGTGTTCCCCCCCCCCCCCACCCACCCAGCAGTCACAAAAAAAATGTAAAAAATGAAAACTTTTTTTTAGAAAAAGGACCCTTTAAAAAAAATGTTTAAAAAAGTTCTTTAAGTGCACTGTGTTCGGGCGCCGGACACAGTGCACTATGGGAAGTGCCACGTCAATGCAATCACGAGATTGCAGAGGACGCACTTCATTTGCAGGGTTTTGGCCTGCTTTGTGGCGCATTCCAAAGTGCCGAACAGCTTCCGCCCAAAATATTACTACCAGCGGGAGCTTTGTTGTTCAAGTTCAAGGTCACTTCCGGTTTCCATATGCTAGTGGTTAAACGGAAGCGACACAGGCAGCTCTGTGGAACGCTCGGCCCGAGCGGAGCTGCCTGTAAGGTAAGTAAGTGAGGCTGCATTTGATAGGGCACAGCGGGGCTGCATTTGATGAGGCACACAAAGGCTGCATTTGATAGGGCACAGTGAGGCCGCATTTGATAGGGCACAGTGAGGTTGCATTTGATGGCGCACAGTGAGGCTGCATTTGATGAGGCACACTAAGGCTGCATTTGATGGGGCACAGTGAGGCTGCATATGATGGAGCACAGTGAGGCTGCATATGATGGGCACAGTGGCTGCATTCGATGCTGAACAGTGGCTGCATTCGATGGGGCACAATGGTTGCATAAGATGGACACACTAGCTGTATTTGATGGGGCACGGTGCCAGCATTTGATGGCACAGTGGTTCCGTTTTATGGGCACAGTGGCTGTGTTTGATGGCACAGTGGTGGCAATTGATGGGCACAGGGGCAGCGTTTGATGGTACTGTGCCGGCGTTTGATGGGCACAGTGGCTGCGTTTGATGGGCACAGTGGCTGCGTTTGATGGGCACAGGGGAATGCGTTTGATGGCACAGTGGCGGCAATTGATGGGCACAGTGACTGCATTTGATGGGCACAGTGGCTGCGTTTGATGGGCACAGTGGCTGCGTTTGATGGCACAGTGGAGGCAATTGATGGGCACAGTGGCTGCGATTGATGGTACAGTGGCTGCGATTGATGGTACAGTGGCTGCGTTTGATGGGCACAGTGGCTGCGTTTGATGGCACAGTGGTGGCAATTGATGGGCACAGTGGCTGCAATTGATGGTACAGTGGCTGCGATTGATGGTACAGTGGAGGCAATTGATGGGCACAGTGGCTGCAATTGATGGTACAGTGAGGCTGCAATTGATGGGGGGTTTTGTTTCAGAATTTTTCAGTTTGTTTGCGCCCCCCGCCCAAAAAATTTTTTACCACTGTCTGGTAGATTTTATAAAATAATAGCCATTCTTGCTGAATCAACACCATAAAATAGCCCACCTATAATATGCCAAACAGCACTTAGAGAAGCCTAAAAACGTCATTGAATGATGAAACCAAAACAGAACTTTAAGGTCGCAATCATTAAGGCTACATTTGAAGAGGAGTCACTGAGGCCCATGAATAAAAATTTTTACCGTGAAGCATGGTTTTCATAGGAATCAATGGTTAATCAGTGACAACCTCACCAATTTACCATTTCAATTTAACGCTGAAAGGGCTCATGGTCAGTGAACGGAAGTCCGCCGAAGTCCACAGCAAATTACATTTTTATCATTATTTTCATACACATAGAGCTTTCTTTTGGTGGTATTGAATCACCGCTGGGTTTATTTTTTATTTTTTGCTAAACAAATAAAAAAAGACAGAATTTAATTTAAAAAAAATAAAAATAAAATTAAAAAAAGGTTCTGTTATAAAATTTAGCAAATAAGTAATTTTTCTCTCTTTCATTGATATGTACTGATGAGACAGCACTGATGGGCACTGATAGGCTGCATTGATGGGCGCTGATGAGGCTGCACTGATATGGGGCACTGATGGGCACTGATAGGCATCACTGATGGGCACCCAACAGGCAGCATTAATGGGTACTGATAGGCAGCACTAATGGGTACTGATAGGCAGCACTAATGGCCACTGACAGGCAGCACTAATGACAGGGGCTTAGCTATAGGGGTCTCAGGGGTCTTAATTGTGACCCGGCCCCATGCTCCAGGGGGCCCATGCGGCTCCCCTGTGCCAAAATCCATAGTATCCAGAACGGTGCGAGGAAACATCGAAAGGGGTGGGGCGTAAGATATGATGGTGTGGTAGTGTGGGAGAGGAGCAGACAGCAGTCCCCCTGTCCCCCCTGGACAGTGACAGCATGGCGGGAGCACGCAAGAGCCAGACTGGTATGTTAATTGTAACTCCGCACCATACCCCCCAGCCTGCTTTGCCCCTCTGTCCCTGAGCCAAGAGAACCTGTCATGGGGGGACAGGATTAAGAGACTGATAACCCTGCCCCCCCCCCCCCATCACTGAACCCACTCTTTCTCCTGTCTCTGAGCCTTATACCAATCAGTGGGAGGGGTAAAGAGGACCTGTCATGGGGGAGTGGATTAGAGACTGATAACCACGCCCCCCCCCCCCCCTGTCACTGAGCCTGATCCGCCTTCCTGTTCCTGAGCCATACACTAGTCAGTGGGAGGGGGCAGAGGACCTGTTATGGGGAAGGGGATCCAGAGAAGGCCAAACTACAAGTCCCAGAATAGGGGGAGGGGCAGAGGAGCCCACGAGGGTCAACAAAGTATTAATTACACCCGACAATCTACTATGACTGACCTAGTTCCTGCTGCCCTTAGATAAAATAACAAAATTATGAACTACTGGCACCAGTGGCAGAACTGCCAGGGTAAGAAAGGTCACTCTTGCGACTGGGCTCTAACGTTCTCCCACCCGTGGGGCGGCCCTAAGACAGCAGGAAAGGGGACCCACTGCAGAACATGTGAAAGGGTCCCGCTACGGGACCACAATAAAGAGCCCTGCGACAAGAGGAAAGGGCCCCAGCATGGGGTCAGGGGGGCCCTTTGTGGTTTCTTGCACCGGGGCCCTGAAGGTTCTAGTTACGCCTCTGACTGATGGGCACTGATAGGCAGTACTGATGGGCACTGATAGGCAGCACTGATGGGCACTGATAGGCAGCACTGATGGGTACTGATAAGCACTGTTGGGCCTGCGCTGATAAACAGGACGCTGAGGAAAGCCAATGTCCTTTTATCCTTCAAAAGACTGGAAAAACATTCTCTGTATTGCAATTAGCTGAAGTCAGGGGCGGACTGACCATTGGGCCACTCGGACACTGCCCGAGGGCCCCATACCACTAGGGGGCCCCATCAGGGTTGCCAGCCTCAGTAAAAACAGGGACAGTATGTAAAAATTTGTGTCTCTGAAATGTCCCTTACCGACATCCTTTTGGTCTAAAAATCCCGAGATTATAGCTGTCCCACCTCTCCAGTACCTTCTCAGCCAATAGAAACATGTCTGTGTATACTGTGTGATTGTATACTGTGTGCGTGTGTTTGTGTCTACTGTGTGGCCCCATAATCTCTGATTGCCTGGGGGCCCCATAATCTCCTATTGCCCGGGGGCCCCATGAGTTGTCAGTCCGCCCCTGGCTGAAGTAAAATAGTTCTGTGTGTTATTGAAGAGCTAAGCTGCCTGTGGATGGTGCCAAGTCAGCAGGTGACCATGCCATGTGGGCAGACTGGGTCCAAGGAGGTCTGCCAATGCATAAAGCGCCATTTGAAAAAGAACAGGTCAGCGAATACACCATTGGCCTAATTACGAATACAGAAAGTTCTGATGAGGCCATAGATTTCCTATTGAAGAACGGGAAACACAGACATCAATCGGGCGAATTTTGGGGCTGCCAATGGGGCTTCATAATCCTCCCAATGGGCATCTGGAGGTTTCGTAAAGGGGTTAACCCAAGCAAAGGAATCCGCGGGCGCTTTTCCCCCCCCCCCCCGAACGGGTTACAGATGACAAAGCCTTGCAGCCGTCTCCGCTTCCGTAGGTCAGGCACAAAAGACACTGTAATGGAGATTAAGTATTGAGACCACTTAATCCCCAATGGAAATTGCCCAAACCAAACATTTGTTGAAAGCACATTCATCTGAAATCCCTTCCAGCGCAGGGCTAATAACTGTGTGTTCGGAGATAAGCCCCCTCTCTTTCGCAGAGCGATCGCTTATCCTGGGAACTCGGGGATTCTGGCAGCTAAAACACAACAACAATGACCCAAAACATGTCCGAAAGATGTAGAGGGGGGGAGGGGTGGGGAGCAGGGCTCACTTTCAACTCTCCGTAACTAAAACTTCAAGTAAGTAATGTTTTCAGCCCCCGAAATCCGAGTCACTCGAGTCATGTTCTCAAAGGGATGTAATGACTTTACGATGGCCACTGAATACCAGACTAAATATGATAAAATATTCAGATACAGGTATGTGGCTGCAGGGGCGTAGATAAGGAGGGGGGTGTTGGGGGTTCAAATCCTCCCCCCAGAGCTTCAGTGCAGATTGCAGAAGTAGTTATGGTTGACTCCTTAGAAGACTGAAAACTCAAAGCAAAACAGGTTATAAAGCTGAACTCCGGGCGACAAATTATTTATATGGCTTCTGTTATACCTGCCAAATGATTCATATTTCTGCCCATCCGGTCCTGGGTTTTTACACAGCTCTGCCTCACAGCACAGACCTGTCTACCAGGGCAGGAGACCCAACTTTTTTTTTCTGCTGCAGTTCAGTAACACTCACGGGCAACACTGGGACAACGTCAGCTAGAGTGAAAACAGAACAATCTGTGCTACCACCCATACAACACATAGATAGCAGGGGCTCCCGGGTGCTCGATCCACACTCGCTGGCTGAGTAGAGTAATGTAGGAAAGATGATCCGCACTCCGGTTGTTGCTTTTTAAAAAAAAAATCGTAATTTTATTGAAAAGCCACAGTGTAAAACGCAGATAAGATCAGTTGACGGGTTTCAGCCCATAAGGCCTTAGTCATAACCATGATTATGACTAAGGCATCGTAGGCTGAAATGCATCAACTGATCTAATCTTTTCAATAAAATGAAGATTGAAGCTACAACGGGAGTGCGGATTATCTTTCCTAAAAGGTTATCTAGAGCCATGGGCAAACATGACAAATTGCACCCCCCCCAAGATGTATGATTATGTGTCAGCAAAGACCCCCCAAAAAAGCCCTCTCTTTCCTACAATGTTATCTAGAGCCACAGGCAAACATGCCAAATTGCACCCCCCCTCCCAAGATGTATGATTATGTGTCAGCAAAGCCCCGCCTCCAAGTTCAGATCCACCCGCCTGCTGAAATCCCCCCCTCCTGGCACAAATCTTTGCCCCTCCATCCCTCCCCAGCTCAAATCGCTCTCCCCATATGCCTCTAGCACACATTCCCTCCCTCCAAAAAAAGGAACCCCCCTCCCCAGCACAAACCCCTCCAAATTTCCCCTCTGAGCACCCATCCTAACCCCCCTCTCTCCTGACACAAATACTCCCCAATCATCTCTACTAACATAAATCCTCCCCCCCCCAAAATAAAATTTTGATCTTAGCACAAATCCCCCCTCTCCCCAAACTGTATGCCATCGACACCCTTCCTGGTCGGTTGGTTGGTGGGACGGTCGCAGCTTCCCATGCTTGGCGGCGCCCTCCCGTTCCCCTGGACTTCACGGGTCTCCACACGCGGCAATGGCTTCTGTTTCCTCCCTCATTCTCGGCAGCCAGTCGGGAGCTATATCTTTTCAGCCAATTAGAAAACGGGTCTCACGCCTGCTTAAGATTGGCCGGATTGAGGATCAGTGTTACAACAGCGAATATTAACTGGGTGGGCTCATGGCACAATGCTCTGTGCCACAAGCCATCCTATTTTGAAGCCTATTAGAGCCTATACCTCTAATCAGGTGCTTCAAAAAAACACCCCCCCACTGTAAGTCAGGTGCCCGGCATCCGGAAAGGGGCCGGACGCTTAAATAGGGTGTGGCCACGACGGCCATGGATAGAATAATGCTGTGCTATGCATGAATCTATCCATGATTCATATAGGGGGCGGTGAGGATAGAGGGGGTGGCGCCTGGGTGCCCCTAATGGATGGGTCATCACTGCATTTTACCTTTACTAGCACAATCCCCCCCCCCCCCAAATCCCCCCTCCTAGCACAAATCCTCTTCACCCATCCCCCCTCCCAACACAAATCCCCCCAAATCACCACTCTTAACACACCTCCCCAAATTTCCCTTCCTAGAACAAATTCTTACCTCCTGACACCCCCCCCACCCCCAAATCTCCTTGTGGTGCCCCTCCCCCCCACCTCACAGTGCCCAGGGCCCCCTTGTCCCATCTCTATTTGCGATTCTTGTCCTTCCCCCAGCCTGTGATTGGACCGTGAAAGGAGAAGCAGCAGACTGATGAGTTACTTTCTGTCACTCTGCTCTCTCCTCCTATCAGCATGCTTTGTTGCAGTGCAATACTTAGTTATATGTGGTGGGAAGAGTCAGCCCTTGGCTTTTCATATGTTTGGGATACTCCAACAGACTCTGTTTCTGTCCACTTGGAAGTTTTGTGTGTTCCCCCAAAGTTTGTGTGTTCCAGCTGCCCCTCATAATGGGCACAGCGGGTGTACAGACCCGGGAACTCGGCGCAGGGATGGTGGGAACCCCTCATAATGGGCACAGCAGGTGTAAAGACCCGGGAACTCAGCACAGGGATGGTGGGAACCCCTCATAATGGGCACAGCGGGTATACAGACCTGGGAACACAGCACAGGGATGGTGGAAACCCCTCATAATGGGCACAGCAGGTGTACAGACCCGGGAACTCACCACAGGGATAGTGGGAACCCCTCATAATGGGCACAGCAGGTGTACAGACCCGGGAACTCACCACAGGGATAGTGGGAACCCCTCATAATGGGCACAGCAGGTGTACAGACCCGGGAACCCAGCACAGGGATGGTGGGAACCCCTCATAATGGGCACAGCGGGTGTACAGACCCGGGAACCCAGCACAGGGATGGTGGGAACCCCTCATAATGGGCACAGCGGGTGTACAGACCCGGAAATTCAGCACAGGGATGGTGGGAACCCCTCATAATGGGCATAGCAGGTGTACAGACCCGGGAACTCAGCACAGGGATGGTGGGAACCCCTCATAATGGGCACAGCGGGTGTACAGACCTGGGAACCCAGCACAGGGATGGTGGGAACCTCTCATAATGGGCACAGCGGGTGTACAGACCCGGGAATTCAGCACAGGGATGGTGGGAACCCCTCATAATGGGCACAGCGGGTGTACAGACCCGGGAACTCAGCACAGGGATGGTGGGAACCCTTCGTAATGGGCACAGCGGGTGTACAGACCCGGGAACTCACCACAGGGATGGTGGGAACCCCTCATAATGGGCACAGCGGGTGTACAGACCCGGGAACTCACCACAGGGATGGTGGGAACCCCTCATAATGGGCACAGCAGGTGTAAAGACCCGGGAACTCAGCACAGGGATGGTGGGAACCCCTCATAATGGGCACAGCGGGTATACAGACCTGGGAACACAGCACAGGGATGGTGGAAACCCCTCATAATGGGCACAGCAGGTGTACAGACCCGGGAACTCACCACAGGGATAGTGGGAACCCCTCATAATGGGCACAGCAGGTGTACAGACCCGGGAACTCACCACAGGGATAGTGGGAACCCCTCATAATGGGCACAGCAGGTGTACAGACCCGGGAACCCAGCACAGGGATGGTGGGAACCCCTCATAATGGGCACAGCGGGTGTACAGACCCGGGAACCCAGCACAGGGATGGTGGGAACCCCTCATAATGGGCACAGCGGGTGTACAGACCTGGGAACTCAGCACAGGGATGGTGGGAACCCCTCATAATGGGCATAGCAGGTGTACAGACCCGGGAACTCAGCACAGGGATGGTGGGAACCCCTCATAATGGGCACAGCGGGTGTACAGACCCGGGAACCCAGCACAGGGATGGTGGGAACCCCTCATAATGGGCACAGCGGGTGTACAGACCCGGGAACTCAGCACAGGGATGGTGGGAACCCCTCATAATGGGCACAGCGGGTGTACAGACCCGGAAATTCAGCACAGGGATGGTGGGAACCCCTCATAATGGGCATAGCAGGTGTACAGACCCGGGAACTCAGCACAGGGATGGTGGGAACCCCTCATAATGGGCACAGCGGGTGTACAGACCTGGGAACCCAGCACAGGGATGGTGGGAACCTCTCATAATGGGCACAGCGGGTGTACAGACCCGGGAATTCAGCACAGGGATGGTGGGAACCCCTCATAATGGGCACAGCGGGTGTACAGACCCGGGAACTCAGCACAGGGATGGTGGGAACCCTTCGTAATGGGCACAGCGGGTGTACAGACCCGGGAACTCACCACAGGGATGGTGGGAACCCCTCATAATGGGCACAGCGGGTGTACAGACCCGGGAACTCACCACAGGGATGGTGGGAACCCCTCATAATGGGCACAGCGGGTGTACAGACCCGGGAACTCAGCACAGGAACAAAACAAAAAAAATGGCCCAATACCCCCATCCACACATTGGAGGTGGATGAGGGAGTACTCCCCACTGAGTCATTGTGTTCTGACAGTCAAGAGACTTCCCCAGGGTCGGGATACGCTGATCAGTACTGCAGGTTATAGCCTGCAGCACTTATTGAGCAGGGAAAAGCCAACATGATGATTGAACAGAAGTTGATCAGTGGAGCACACTGGTCACACACAGACCCTGCTGAACCGGACACATTTACATTTAGAAGCATTTTGATTTGTGTATGGCCAGCTTAAGAGATGCATGACAAGTTCAGTGTCAGAGCTACAGTATGTGTAATAATAGTGTGTGACTGGGGGGACATTAGAGTGTAAGCTCCTCTGGTACAGAGACTGCTGTGACTGGCTCAGTTTTCTCTGTACAGCACTGTGGTATATGTCAGAGCTATAAAAATGTATAATAATAGTGTGCGAGTATGGGAAGGACATTAGATTGTAAGCTCCTCCGGTTCAGTGAAGACTGCGGCTATATAAATGTATAATAATAATAGTGTGTGACTGGGGGGGGGGGGGGGACATTAGAGTGTAAGCTCCTCTGGTACAGAGACTGATGTGATGAGCTCAGTGATCTCTATACAGCACTGCGGTATATGTCAGAGCTATATAAATGTATAATCATAAATAGTGTGAGACATTAGATTGTAAGCTCCTCTGGTTCAGTGATGACTGTGGTCAGAATTAGAGTGTAAGCTTCTCTGGTACAGGGAGTGATGTGTACAGTATAATAAATGTTTTTTGTTTTTTTTCTTGTTGATCTATGTATTGGTATTACTATCGGCCATGAAATCCGTATGCCCCCCCCCCCCCCCCCGGACGGCACTCCTCTCTATCCCCCCACTGAGTGCGAACTTGCAATGTGAGCGCTCCCCGCACTGCTGCGCAGTTTCACGCTCAGCTTGTGTTTAGAATTCCATTTGCTGTGGGTGACACATGTGAGCAGCTGTTACTGCAAATCCTACTTGTTCCCACACTGTTCAGATTTCACAGAAAATTATTCTCCTACTGTTAACCCGTTTATCGACAAACCGCAAAAAAAATAAAAAAAATCAGTCCCAGAACAGAGAATTCAAAATGATCAATATTTGATGAATGACGAACAGAAGAAAACATAATACATAAAAGAAAAAAAAATGAAATAAAAGGAGTAAAAAAATTGGGATTTTTCACATTTCCTTTTTCAGCTTCACTTTTAACCCTTTCATTAACCACTTGCTTACTGGGCACTTAAACCCCCCTCAGTCCCAGACCAATTTTCAGCTTTCAGCGCTGATGCACTTTGAATGACAATTGCGCGGTCATACAACACTGTACCCAAATGAAATTTTTATCATTTTTTTCCCACAAATAGAGCTTTCTTTTGGTGGTATTTAGTTACAGCTCGGAGTTTTATTTTTTGCTAAACAAACAAAAAAAGATACAAAAAAAAAAAAAAATCATGTTTAATAGTTTGTTATAAAATGTTGCAAACGGGTCATTTTTCTCCTTCATTGAAGTGTGCTGATTAGGTGGCACTGATAGGCTGCATTGGTGGGCACTGATGGGCTGCATTGGTGGGCACTGATAGGCTGCATTGGTGGGCACTGATAGGCTGCACTGGTGGGCACTACTGGCATAATTAAGGTGGCACTAATAGGCACAGATAAGGCGGCACTGATGGGCAAAGATGGGCACAGATAAGATGGCACGAATGGGTGGCACGGATGGGTGGCACGGATGGGTGGCACGGATGGGCACTGATAGGTACCACTGATAGATGGGACTGATGGGCACTGATAGGTGGCACTGATAGGTGGCTCTGATAGGTGGCACTGCTGGGCACTGATGGGCGGCACTTCTGGGCACTGGTAGATGACACTGATGGGCACGGATATGTGGCACTGGGGTGCAGCACCTTAGAGGCAGATTGTGGGCACTGCTGGGTGGCACTGCTGGGTGGCACTGTGGGTGGCACTGCTGGGTGGCACTGTGGGTGGCACTGCTGGGTGGCACTGTGGGCACTGCTGGGTGGCACTATGGGCACTGCTGGGTGGCACTGACGGGGGGCACTTACTTTTAATACATGTGGCACTGCAGGGGGCAGGTGGGCACTGGCAGGGGGCAGGTGGGCACTAGCAGGGCTGGCCGTGATCGGGACTAATGTCCCGATCACGGCCGCCGGTGATCTGCTTTTTTTTTTTCTCCTCGCTCTGACAGCGCGAGGAGGAATAATAGCAGATTACCGACTCCGTTATATCACATGATCAGCTGTCATTGGCTGACAGCCGAACACGTGATAAGGGGTCGGGATCGACCCCTTGCACGGATCGGTGATCAGGCGAGTCTCATGGACTCGCTGATCACAGAGCGCGCCGCGCGCGCCCCTCAGGGGGCGCGCAGGCCGCTCGTGCACGGGACGACGTCAATAGACGTCGTCCCGGAAAAGGAGATCCGCGCTGTAGCCGTCATTTGGCTATAGCGCGGATCTCAAGTGGTTAAGCAGATAAAACATTTTTTTCTGTTTTCATAATATGACTAACAATTACTCTGCATCCAAATTAATCTATTAATTTATCTAAATTTTTTTAGGCTTCTTTTTAATAACCATTGTTTTTTTTTTTGTTAAATGTTACTGGAGCCGTGCGATGCCAAGCTGGCCAAGAATTTCCATAGACGCCAATGTTAAATGTTACTGGAGCCGTGCGATGCCAAGCTGGCCAAGAATTTCCATAGACGCCAATGTTAAATGTTACTGGAGCCGTGCGATGCCAAGCTGGCCAAGAATTTCCATAGACGCCAATGTTAAATGTTACTGGAGCCGCGCGATGCCAAGCTGGCCAAGAATTTCCATAGACGCCAATGTTAAATTATACTGGAGCCGTGCGATGCCAAGCTGGCCAAGAATTTCCACAGACGCCAATGTTAAATGTTACTGGAGCCGTGCGATGCCAAGCTGGCCAAGAATTTCCATAGATGCCAAGCTGACTGAGATCTCCCAGGAGCCAAGGCAAACTGTAGGGATGGTAGTGACCTGGTGATGAGCGGTGCCTGGTTTCCTCCAGACATGACTCTTGCCATTCAGGCCAAAGAGTTCAATCTTTGTTTCATCAGACCAGAGAATTTTGTTTCTCATGGACTGAGGGTCATTTAGGTGCCTTTTGGCAAACTCCAGGCAGGCTGTCATGTTTCTTTTACTGGGGAGTGGTTTCCGTCTGGCCACTCTACCATACAGGCCTGATGCTCATTGGGACCTTTAATGCTACAGAAATGTTTCTGTACCCTTCCCCCGATCTGTGCCTCCATACAATCCTGTCTCCGAGGTCTACAGACATTTCCCTGGACCTCATGGCTTGGTTTGTGATCTGACATGCACTGTTATCTGTGGGACCTTCTATAGACGGGTGTGTGCCCTTCCAAATCATGTCCAATCAACTAAATCTACCACAGGTGACCTCCAATCAAGTTGTAGCAACATCTCAAGGATGATCAGTGGAAACAGGTTGCGTCTGAGCTCAATTCTGAGTGTCATGGCAAAGGCTGTGATACCTCTGTACATGGGAGGAGCCTGTGATAGTTATGTACATGGGAGGAGCCTGTGATAGTTATGTACATGGGAGGAGCCTGTGATGCTTATGTACATGGGAGGAGCCTGTGATGCTTATGTACATGGGAGGAGTCTGTGATGCTTATGTACATGGGAGGAGCCTGTGATGCTTATGTACATGGGAGGAGCCTGTGATACTTATGTACATGGGAGGAGCCTGTGATGCTTATGTACATGGCAGGAGCCTGTGATACTTACGGTATGTATATGGGAGGAGTCTGTGATACTTATGTATATGGGAGGAGCCTGTGATACTTATGTACATGGGAGGAGTCTGTGATAGTTATGCACATGGGAGGAGCCTGTGATACTTATGTACGTGGGAGGAGCAGCCTGTGATAGTTATGTACATGGGAGGAGCCTGTGATACTTATGTACATGGGAGCAGCCTGTGATACTTATGTACATGGGAGGAGCCTGTGATACTTATGTACATGGGAGGAGTCTGTGATACTTATGTACATGGGAGGAGCCTGTGATAGTTATGTACATGGCAGGAGCCTGTGATACTTATGTATATGGGAGGAGTCTGTGATACTTATGTATATGGGAGGAGCCTGTGATGCTTATGTACATGGCAGGAGCCTGTGATACTTATGTACATGGGAGGAGCAGCCTGTGATACTTATGTACATGGGAGGAGCCGGTGATACTTATGTACATGGGAGGAGCCTGTGATACTTATGTACATGGGAGGAGCCTTTGATGCTTATGTACATGGCAGGAGCCTGTGATACTTATGTATATGGGAGGAGTCTGTGATACTTATGTATATGGGAGGAGCCTGTGATACTTATGTACATGGGAGGAGCCTGTGATACGTATGTACATGGGAGGAGTCTGTGATACTTATGTACACGGGAGGACCCTGTGATACTTATGTACATGGGAGAAGCCTGTGATACTTATGTACATGGGAGGAGCCTGTGATACTTATGTACATGGGAGGAGCCTGTGATACTTATGTACATGGGAGGAGCCTGTGATACTTATGTACATGGGATTTTTTTTTTAGTTTTACATTTTTAATAAATTTGCAAACATTTAAAACAAACTTCTTTCACGTTGTCATTATGGGGGATTGTTTGTAAAAATTTGAGAAAAATCATGAATTTAATCAATTTTAGAGTAAGGCTGTAACATCATTTAATCTTGTCTCCACTCTATGCAAAACTAAAAAAAAAAAGTAATATTTTAGGTGAAATCCTTTCTTTCCCGGACATAATCCATGTTTTTCGGAATCTTTCATCACTATTGTATACATATAATGTCTTGTAACATTGTATCCGGTTTTCTCTTCAGGTGCTTTCCAGAAACGTTATCTCCACAGAAAGTATCTGTTATTGTTCCCGCTGTGAAGATTAAAAGAGATCAGGAGGAAAGAATATCCCGTTACGGGGGCAGAGCCTGGTGATGGACGGACAGAAAATGGACCCCTCTATTCCTGTCCTGGTGATCCCTATCACATGGTGGATTTCCCCTTCTCTGGTTAGCAGGACAATTACATTCCTTAGAGAGGGGGCACAGACAGAAATAAAAACCTGACAGGGGCTTAAACCCTCCACCGATCCATCCAAAATGAATAAACTTTCCTTCAGTCTTGCACAATTGTACCGGCTCATTCCATGGACTGAAATGGCTTACTCTGATTTCTCCGCACACTGTGAGCTTCTCACAATGTGCAGCAAGTCACATAGACCCCCAGTCTTATTTCCTGGCTGGAGGATTATCCGGCATTGTCTAGCCCCTTTCCTCCCCAACCTGACTGTCTCTGGCCCCACCCCCTTTCATTCATTGGCTTTCAGGTCTGTCAACCATAGAGGCTCCGCATCCAATCCTGGAGGCTCAGCATTGCAGGTGAGTGTTGCCAATATATACAGCCTGGCTCCTCCAGACTAACCTCCGCTCATCAAGGCATTTTTGATATTTGCATAACTCCGCCCACTGCTTCAGGGGTGAGGGCCCCTGAGAGGAGGCGGGGTGCTGTGATTATTATTATACAGGATTTATATGGCGCTAACAGTTTATAATATATATTTTCAGGAAGCTATGTCCGTCCCCCTGGTGGCCCATCCCACTAGCCACGATCTGCCTGCATTGCATATAGAAGCATAGAGACCAGTGCCCCCCCCCATCCCTGCGTCCGGCCCCCTAATCTACATGCAGGGCTCCAGATGCATGGATTCCTGGACAGAGCCTCGTTTTGAGATTTGGTCTTTACAAGTTAAAATCATTTTTTTTTGCTAGAAAATTACTTAGAACCCCCAAACCTTATATATATATTTATTTATTTTTTTAAAAAATTTCACACACCCTAGAGAATGAAACGGCGGCCGTTGCAATACTTTCTGTCACACCGTATTTGCGCATCAGTCTTACCAGTGCACTTTTTTTGAAAAAAATGCAGACTTTTGAATTAAAAAAATAAGACAGCAGTAAAGTTAGCCCAATTTTTTTTTTATATTGTGAAAGATAATGTTACGTCGAGTAAATTGATACCCAACATGTCACCCTTCAAAATTGCGCCCGCTCGTGGAATGGCGACAAACTAGGCGATGTTTAAAAATGTCTACTGGTTAGCAGTTTTGAGTTACAGAGAAGGTCTAGGGCTAGAATTATTGCTCTCACTCTAACGATCGCGGCGATACCTCACGTGTGTGGTTGGAACACCGTTTTCATATGCGGGCGCTGCTCACGTATGCGTTTAGCTTTTTTTGTGCGAGCTCGGCGGGACGGGGCGCTTTAAAACTTTTTTTCTTATTTATTTTAATTTCATTTTTTTTACACTATCTTTTAAAAAAAAAAAATTACTTAGTAATAAGTTACTTTTATTCCTATTACAAGGAATGTAAAAATCCCTTGTAATAGAAAAAAGCATGACAGGACCTCTTAAATATGAGATCTGGGGGTCAAAAAGACCTCACATCTCATATTTACACTAAAATGCAATAATTAAAAAAAAAATATTCCCCTTTAAGACCATTGGGCGGAAGTGACGTTTCACATATATGACATACATCCCATACATCCCATACATCGCATACATCGCATACATCCCATACATCCCATACATCACATACATCCTATACATCCCATACATCACATACATCCTATAAATCACATACATCACATACATCAAATACATCCAATACATCAAATACATCCCATACATCAAATACATCCCATACATCGCATACATCCCATACATCGCATACATCGCATACATCGCATACATCCCATACATCCCATACATCGCATACATCGCATACATCAAATACATCCCATACATCAAATACATCCCATACATCCCATACATCACATACATCCCATACATCCCATACATCACATACATAAAATACATCCCATACATCAAATACATCCCATACATCGCATACATCCCATACATCCCATACATCCCATACATCCCATACATCCCATACATCAAATACATCCCATACATCCCATACATCACATACATCCCATACATCGCATACATCAAATACATCCCATACATCGCATACATCGCATACATCGCATACATCGCATACATCGCATACATCACATACATCCCATACATCCCATACATCGCATACATCCCATACATCACATACATCCTATACATCAAAAAATCCCTTGTAATAGAAAAAAGCATGACAGGACCTCTTAAATATGAGATCTGGGGGTCAAAAAGACCTCACATCTCATATTTACACTCACATACATCCCATACATCCCATACATCGCATACATCAAATACATCCCATACATCGCATACATCGCATACATCCCATACATCTCATACATCACATACATCACATACATCACATACATCACATACATCCCATACATCAAATACATCCCATACATCGCATACATCCCATACATCGCATACATCCCATACATCACATACATCCCATACATCCCATACATCAAATACATCCCATACATCCCATACATCAAATACATCCCATACATCAAATACATCCCATACATCCCATACATCCCATACATCACATACATCCCATACATCCCATACATCACATACATCCTATACATCACATACATTACATACATCAAATACATCCCATACATCAAATACATCCCATACATCGCATACATCCCATACATCGCATACATCAAATACATCCCATACATACATCCCATACATCGCATACATCCCATACATCACATACATCCTATACATCAAAAAATCCCTTGTAATAGAAAAAAGCATGACAGGACCTCTTAAATATGAGATCTGGGGGTCAAAAAGACCTCACATCTCATATTTACACTCACATACATCCCATACATCCCATACATCGCATACATCAAATACATCCCATACATCGCATACATCGCATACATCCCATACATCTCATACATCACATACATCACATACATCACATACATCACATACATCCCATACATCAAATACATCCCATACATCGCATACATCCCATACATCGCATACATCCCATACATCACATACATCCCATACATCCCATACATCAAATACATCCCATACATCCCATACATCAAATACATCCCATACATCCCATACATCCCATACATCACATACATCCCATACATCCCATACATCACATACATCCTATACATCACATACATTACATACATCAAATACATCCCATACATCAAATACATCCCATACATCGCATACATCCCATACATCGCATACATCAAATACATCCCATACATACATCGCATACATCGCATACATCCCATACATCCCATACATCCCATACATCGCATACATCCCATACATCACATACATCCTATACATCAAAAAATCCCTTGTAATAGAAAAAAGCATGACAGGACCTCTTAAATATGAGATCTGGGGGTCAAAAAGACCTCACATCTCATATTTACACTAAAATGCAATAATAAAAAAAAAATATTCCCCTTTAAGACCATTGGGCGGAAGTGACGTTTGACATATATGACATACATCCCATACATCCCATACATCGCATACATCGCATACATCCCATACATCCCATACATCCCATACATCCCATACATCGCATACATCCCATACATCGCATACATCGCATACATCCCATACATCCCATACATCCCATACATCACATACATCCTATACATCCCATACATCACATACATCACATACATCAAATACATCCCATACATCAAATACATCCCATACATCAAATACATCTGTTAGGAACTTCAGGTATTGAGTCTGTCTTAGTAGAAGGGGACCTCTCTTACGGCTCTGGTTCTGGTCTCGCTGGAATGGGAACAGGGAGACCGGAGCGCAGTGGGGTAGGAGAGTCCAGCCAGGAGCAGTAGCAGGTATCCGGAGATGAGGGTTCTCAGGAGCAGGGACTCTCAGTAGTAGGAAGGCTGAGGACTGCAGGCCACCGGATCAGGTTGGATGGGTCCTCAGGATACAAGGTAGCGATGCAGGAACAAGCAGAGGTGTCAGGTACAAGCAGAGTTCGGCAACAGGAGATCAGTTCAAGAAGGGTCAAACAAGCCGGGGTCGGAGCAGGAGAGGTCAACAAGGTCAGACGGAGCCGGGTCGGATATCAGGTAGGTAGCAGGTAGACAAGCAGGTATACACAGGCACGAGCTGCAGGCGAGACAGCACAGAGCTGCTGCAACTGTGCCTTTAAAAAGGGCCACTGGCGCCAATCGTGCTAACGCTCGCCCGTGCGTGCGTGTACCGCGCGCACACACGAACGGCGTGCACGCGCGCGCGTTGGAAGACGCTCGTGCCTACGACGACCCGCTGCACGAACGTGCACGCGCGCACGGAGAGCCGATCGCGCAGGACGAGCGGATCCCTGACATTGCCCCCCCACAAGGGGCAACCTCCGGGTGCCCCTAGTAGGTCTTTTCTCTGGGTGTGCAGCAAAGAAGGCCTGTATTAGTCTATTGGCATGTATGTTAGTAGCAGGTTCCCATGAATTACTCTCTGGGCCATAGCCCTTCCACTTAATCAGAAACTGACCTTGTCCCCGTCGTCTTCTGAAATCCAAGATGGCCTCCACTTCGAACTCCTCACTGCCATCAATCAGCACAGGATCGGGTGGTCTTGTTCCTCTACCAGGGAAGGGGTCAGGTATGACAGGCTTGAGTAGAGCTACATGGAAGACTGGGTGTATTCTCATGGAATCGGGTAAAGACAACTCATAAGATACCTCGTTAATCCTCCTTTTAACGGGAAATGGACCCAGAAACTTTGGTGCCAACTTCCTGGAGGGACATGCTAATTTTAAATTAGAGGAAGACAGCCATACCTGGTCCCCGACTTGAAGGATCAACTCTCCCCTTCTTCCTTGATCGAAACTCTTCTTGCTGTCAGCCTGAGCCTTGGTTATAGCCTCCTGCAGGATCCGGTTGTTCTGCTGAAGAAAGGATACTGTGTCCTGAACTGCTGGTACATGCGATTCTGTAGGGATATCGGGAAGAAAAGACAGGTTAAAACCGTAATTGGAAAAGAACGGGGACTGCCCGGTGGTAGCATGGCTGGCATTGTTGTAGGCGAATTCCGCCAAAGGTAACAGGGAAACCCAATCGTCCTGGACAAAGGAAGAAAAACATCTGATATACTGTTCGAGGGTTTGGTTGGTGCGTTCTGTTTGCCCGTTAGTCTGTGGGTGGTAGGCGGAGGACAAGGCCAATTCAATTTTCAGAGCTCCGCATAAGGCTCTCCAGAAACGGGAGGTGAACTGCACCCCTCTGTCAGATACAATGTTGGTGGGGACCCCGTGAAGCCTGATTATTTCCTTAATAAAAACGTGAGCCGTTTCGGTAGCAGAAGGAGTCCCCTTCAAGGGAAGAAAGTGGGCCATCTTAGACAGACGGTCACACACAACAAAGATGGCGGTACAGTTCTCAGAGGGGGGGAGTTCTACGATGAAATCCATAGTAATCATCTGCCAGGGGCGGTCGGGTGCGGGGAGAGGCTTAAGCAGGCCCCAGGCCCGATTCCTGGGAATCTTATTCCGGCAACATACTGGACAAGAGTTCACGTACTGCTTGCAGAACTCCCTCATGCCTGGCCACCAGAAGGAACGTTGTATCAGCTCTAAGGTCTTGCGGACACCAAAGTGACCCGCGAGTGGATGGTCATGGAGGAGCCCCAAAACCTTAACTCTCACCTCCTCAGGAACGAAGATTAGGTTGTCTTTCCAGAGCAGGCCCTCTCTGGATGTTAATGAGATTCCTGGGGGACAGGAAGATGTGGAAGAGGCACTCTTGAGCAGAGAAACTAGGCCCGGTTGGATGAGAAGAAAGGAGTTAGCAGGGAGGATAGTATCCGGAGGTGCAGAGTCCTTAGGATTGTCAAACATGCGAGAGAGTGCATCCGGCTTGGTGTTTCTTGATCCAGGGCGATAGGTGATGTGAAAACTGAATCGGGAGAAAAAGAGGGCCCAGCGGGCCTGCCGAGGTTTCAGTCGTTTAGCGGTGCGGAGGTATTCGAGATTTTTGTGATCCGTGTAGATGAGCACGGGGTGTACCGCCCCCTCCAGTAAGTATCTCCACTCCTCCAAGGCCGATTTAATGGCAAGTAGTTCCCGATCTCCTACATCATAATTCTTCTCCGCTGGAGAGAGTTTTCGGGAGAAGAACCCTACGGGGTGCATCAGGTCGTCTTTACCAAAGCGTTGGGAGACCACCGCCCCTACTGCTATCTCGGAGGCGTCTACTTCCAGAATATAGGGTCTAGATGGATCCGGATGACTGAGGATGGGGGCAGAGGTGAACAAGTCCTTGAGTCTTTCGAAGGCGACCTGGGCTTCAGGACTCCAAAGAAAGCGCATATTCTGCTTAGTAAGCTGGGTGATGGGGGAGATAATGGCCGAGAACCCTTTAATAAACTTTCTGTAGAAATTGGCGAAGCCTACAAAGCGCTGGACGCCTTTCTTGTCGGTGGGGGCTGGCCACTCGAGAACAGCAGCGACCTTTTGCGGATCCATCCTGACGCCTGCTGGGGAGATTTCAAGGCCAAGGAATTGGATCTCTTGTTGCTCGAACTTACATTTCTCGGCCTTGGCGTATAGTCCATGTTGCCTGAGCCGAAGTAGAACTCTGCTGACGTGCCCCCGGTGCTGTTCCAGGGACCTGGAGAAGATCAAGATATCGTCAAGGTAAACGATGACAAAAATGTCCAGGAAGTCCCGGAAGACATCATTAATCAAGTGCTGGAAGGTGGCTGGGGCATTGCACAATCCAAAAGGCATCACCAGATACTCGTAATGCCCAAAACGAGTTCGGAACGCAGTCTTCCACTCGTCGCCTGCTCGTATACGGACCAAGTTATAGGCTCCTCTCAGATCAAGTTTGGTGAAAATAACAGCCGATCTCAATTTTTGAAAAAGTTCTGGGATCAGAGGTAGGGGATAGCGGTTTTTAATCGTGACTCTGTTCAGTTCCCGATAGTCTACACAGGGTCGGAGGGTCTGGTCTTTTTTAGTGACGAAAAATATCCCAGCCCCGGCAGGGGATGTGGAGTGACGGATGAACCCCTTCTTGAGGTTTTCGGAGATGTATGCCTTCAGAGCCTCCTGCTCCTTCTCGGATAAGGGGTAGACACGTCCAAAGGGAATCTCAGCCCCAGGGAGGAGCTCAATGGGGCAGTCGTAAGGACGATGCGGAGGTAAGGAGTCAGCCCCCCGTTTACTGAAGACATCCAGAAACTGATGATAAGGCTCTGGAACCGATTGACATAGGTCCAGGTCTGGATCTAGACAGAGGAGTGTTCTGGATTGTGCAGGAGCCCCAGAGAGGCAGTGGTCCTGACAGTAGGTGGAGAGGAATCTTACCTCCCCAGAGGACCAGTCAATGGAGGGGTTGTGGGCTTGCAGCCATGGTATGCCCAGAATCACAGGAAAGAGTGGTGATGAAATGACATCAAGAGTTAGTAGTTCCGTATGTCGGCAGGAGGTGGAGGTGGGTAGAGGAAGGGTCTCATGAGTGACCCGGCCGGACTTGATCTGAGAACCATCGGCCAAGAAGATAGAAAGTCCATGAGATTTCGGCTGAAGTGGAATGGAATGCAGGTTAGTGAAGGCAGCGTCGATGAAGCAACCGCAGGCTCCGGAGTCAAGGATGGCTTTGACGTGGATCGTTCTTCCATGAAGCTGAAAAGAAAGCAGAAGGGCAACATGTAGAGAGTTGGAAGATGAGTTAACGAAACTGCGGGACACAGAAGAGAGGCACTTACGAGGCTTCACAGGGCAGTTGGCCACATAATGTCCGGAGCCGCCACAGTATAGACACAAGTTCATATGTCGACGACGGGCACGCTCCTCCGGAGACAGAGTAGGTCGGAGTAGTCCAAGCTGCATAGGTTCCTCGGGAGCAAGAGAGGTACTGGCAGGCCCCTTTTGAGAGGGCGGAGAGAAGAACGGATTGGGAGACGGGGTTCTGGCGGTCATCCAGGCAGGTCTCAGAGGTTGAGAAGAGCGTTCGGCCTTCCGCTCACGGAGTCTACGATCGATCTGGATGGCTAGAGCAATTAAGTCCTCTAAGGCATCTGGGATACCAACTCGGGCTAGTTCGTCCTTGAGGCCTTCAGACAGGCCCATGCGAAATTGGTGTCTAAGGGCCGACTCGTTCCATAAGGTATCTGCACTCCAGCGCCTAAAGTCCAAGACATAGTCCTCGGCCGTCCTACGGCCTTGCTGGAGCGCAGTTAATGCGGATTCTGCGGTGGCAGTCCGCTGGGGGTCATCATAAAGTTGTGCCATCCCTTCAAAGAAGGCAGAGAGAGTCTGAGTAAGAGGACTGTCATTCTCCAGGAGATGGTGGGCCCATGACTGAGGTTCTTCTTGCAGGAGAGAAATGACAAATCCCACCTTAGTTGCTTCCAGTGAAAAAGTCCTGGGCTGGAGGGCAAAGTAAAGCTGGCAGGCATTACGAAAACCCCGAAACTTGGAACGGTCCCCAGAGAATCTTTCCGGAATGGGAACCCTAGGCTCAGGTGGAAGCATCACGACTGCCGGATGAGTTGCAGGCTGGACTGGAGGAGACTGAGGTGCAGTGTCCGGGGATCCCGAAATGGAGAGATGTTGGACCCGCTCTTCCAATCTGGTGTAGCCGTCTTGAAGGGATTTCACGGCCTGGGTGAGAGCCGCAAGGTGAGAGCAAATCTCCTTCATGGCGGAGGCCCCTTCTGCAGACTCAGACATGGCTGTCTCGTACTGTTAGGAACTTCAGGTATTGAGTCTGTCTTAGTAGAAGGGGACCTCTCTTACGGCTCTGGTTCTGGTCTCGCTGGAATGGGAACAGGGAGACCGGAGCGCAGTGGGGTAGGAGAGTCCAGCCAGGAGCAGTAGCAGGTATCCGGAGATGAGGGTTCTCAGGAGCAGGGACTCTCAGTAGTAGGAAGGCTGAGGACTGCAGGCCACCGGATCAGGTTGGATGGGTCCTCAGGATACAAGGTAGCGATGCAGGAACAAGCAGAGGTGTCAGGTACAAGCAGAGTTCGGCAACAGGAGATCAGTTCAAGAAGGGTCAAACAAGCCGGGGTCGGAGCAGGAGAGGTCAACAAGGTCAGACGGAGCCGGGTCGGATATCAGGTAGGTAGCAGGTAGACAAGCAGGTATACACAGGCACGAGCTGCAGGCGAGACAGCACAGAGCTGCTGCAACTGTGCCTTTAAAAAGGGCCACTGGCGCCAATCGTGCTAACGCTCGCCCGTGCGTGCGTGTACCGCGCGCACACACGAACGGCGTGCACGCGCGCGCGTTGGAAGACGCTCGTGCCTACGACGACCCGCTGCACGAACGTGCACGCGCGCACGGAGAGCCGATCGCGCAGGACGAGCGGATCCCTGACAACATCCCATACATCGCATACATCCCATAGATCGCATACATCCCATACATCCCATACATCCCATACATCCCATACATCGCATACATCAAATACATCCCATACATCAAATACATCCCATACATCCCATACATCCCATACATCACATACATCCTATACATCACATACATCACATACATCCCATACATCAAATACATCCCATACATCGCATACATCCCATACATCACATACATCCCATACATCCCATACATCGCATACATCAAATACATCCCATACATCCCATACATCCCATACATCCCATACATCCCATACATCGCATACATCAAATACATCCCATACATCCCATACATCCCATACATCCCATACATCGCATACATCGCATACATCGCATACATCACATACATCCCATACATCCCATACATCGCATACAAGCACGTGGGCTGGATGTGAGAGGTGGATCAATATGATGAGTGTGCCAGGACAGGTAGATGTGTCTCATCTCTGCTTCCTTTCACCACTCCAATGCTATGGAGCTGAGTGGGGACCATCATTCCCTCACTTGGCTCCAGGCTATTGATGGGAAAGGACCCGATTGTCTCCGCCGCTACTGCCGACTCCGGAGCGCGGCGAGAGGGGGGCCCTCTCCCTGCCCCAATTAAAGGGATCTCGCAGTGAATCTGCCGCTAAGACCACTTTTATCTGAAAGCTGACTGCCCGCTGAAGAAGAGGATATCGGCTATCTGCTGCCATAACAAAGGTATTCCTCTTCAAACAACCATCGTATAACGACGGGGGGTGGTCGGAAAGTGGTTAAAGCACATGATTAAAACCTGAGCCTCTAATAGTCATCTAATGGGCGATGGTAGGCTGCAGTTGATGGGCGCAGGGGCGGACTGACAACTCATGGGGCCCCCGGGCAATAGGAGATTGTGGGGCCCCCTGGCAATAGGAGAAGATTATGGGGCCCCTGGGCAGTAGGAGATTGTGGGGCCCCCGGGCAATAGGAGATTATGGGGCCCCCAGGCAATAGATTATGGGGCCACACAGTATACACACACAGTATACACACACTGAAAAGGTACTGGAGAGGCGGGGCAGCTATAATCTTGGGATTTTTTTAAAAACACAGATTTTTACATACTGTCCCTGGTTTTATTGAGGCTGGCAGCCCTGATGGGGCCCCTTAGTGGCATGGGGCCCTCGGGCAGTGCCCGAGTGTCCGAATGGTCAGTCCGCCCCTGGATGGGCGCTGGTGAGGCTGAATTTAATGGGCGCTGGTGAGGCTGCAGTTGATGGGCGCTGGTGAGGCTGCAGTTGATGGGCGCTGGTGAGGCTGCAGTTGATGGGCGCTGGTGAGGCTACATTTGATGGGCACTGGTGGGCTGCATTTGATGGGCACTGTAGAGGCTGCATTTGATGGGCACTGGTGAGGTTGCAGTTGATGGGCGCTGGTGAGGTTGAATTTGATGGGTGCTGGTGAGGCTGCATTGATGGGCACTGGTGAGGCTGCATTTGATGGGCACTGGTGAGGCTGCATTGATGGGCACTGGTGAGGCTGCAGTTGATGGGTGCTGGTGAGGCTGCAGTTTATGGGTGCTGGTAGGTGGCAGTTGATGGGCGCTGGAGAGGCTACATTTGATGGGCACTGGTGGGCTGCATTTGATGGGCGCTGTTGAGGCTGCAGTTGATGGGCACTGGTGAGGCTGCATTGATGGGAGCTGGTGAGGTGGAATTTGATGGGCACTGGTGAGGCTGCATTGATGGGCACTGGTGAGGCTGCATTGATGGGTGCTGGTAAGGCTGCATTGATGGGTGCTGGTGAGGCTGCAGTTGATGGATACTGGTGAAGTTGTATTTGATGGGTTCTGGTGAGGCTGTATTTATTGGGTGCTGGTGAGGCTGTATTTGATGGGCGCTGGTGAGACTGTATTTGATGGGCGCTGGTGAGGGTGTATGTGATGGGCGCTGGTGAGATTGCATTGATGGGTGCTGGTAGGCTACATTGATGGGCGCTTCATTAAAAAGGTGGGGTATACATGGGCAGGGCAAAAGGGGTGAAGCCAGGGGTGGAGCCAAGGGGGGCGGCGGCGGCAAATTTAGGTTTCGACCTAGGGTGTCAAAACCCCTTGCACCAGCCCTGTTGACCACTGATAATGGACAACTGTCGCATGTAAAACATTCAGGTGCGACTTTAATGCGACTTTTTAGGATTAACATTGAAGTCTATAGCCCTTAAGTCGCATGAAAGTCGGACCAAAGTAGTGCAGATATCAACGGTACTTATTGGAAAACACGGGGTGCGACTCGCATGACAAGTCGCACAACTGCGAATGGCGCCTGAACTTCAGCTTTAAATCACGGGTCTATATAGCTGTTTGCCTGGTGGCAAATCCTTTGAGTCCCACGGGGGAGTTGCAGACCACTACTGACTCTGGGGGGGGGGGGGGGGGGTATAAAATATATAAAATAGCTGAAATGGCAGAAAAAACAAAAAGGTAAAATTCAGCAACTCATCAATCATAAGTGTTTATTGTTTGTCTTGGTCATTGAGGTCCCATTTACTGCAGGATGCAGACTATTGTCTCTCGCGGCGTGTCATAACCCGCGCTGCGCGCCGTTAGTTGCCGTATCTCAGCAGAAATATCCCGCGGACGGTCAACCTTCAGCATCCGCCGCTCTGCGCATTTGCTGACAGAGAAGAGACATTTGTGTGATGGATCGATCCGCCGCTGCCAAGATCAGCCGCAACCAACGGCTCGCATGTGTCCCCGGGAAGCGGCTCACCGTCCCGCCAACCTTTCTAGCCCTCTCCTGGGGTCCCGTCCGTCCGCAGGCGCAGCATTTCATCGCCTCGTCGGGTTTACATGAAAATAATGCAGACATCTGGCGGGGGTGGGGTGCGAGCCGCCATTGTAATAAAAGCAGAAATCACATAAAAAGAGAGCTGAGTGTTATTTCTGTTTAAAGTATTCATTAAAAGGGTAAAGTCACCCACCCGGACCCCACCGCTAAATATACAAGGACCACCCATGTTCATACCCCATACTTAATGCTCATACCCCATGCTCGTATCCCACACTCATACCCTATGTTCATACCCCATACTTAATGCTCATACCCCATGCCTATATCCCATGTTACTATGTCATGCTCATATGCCATGAATTTACCCCATGCTTCATACCCCATGTTTATACCGCATGTTTATACTCCACGCTCATACCCCATGTTCATATTCCACGCTCATACCCCATATTCATACCCCATGTTTATACTTCATGCTCCTACTCCACGCTCATACTCCACGCTCATACCCCATGTTCATACGCCATGCTCATACCCCATGTTCATACCCCATGCTTCATACCCCATGCTTCATACCCCATGCTTCATACCCCATGCTCATACCCCATGCTCATACTACATGCTCATACTCCACGCTCATACCTCATGTTCATACGCCATGCTTCATACCCCATGTTCATACTCCACCCTCATACTCCATGCTTCATGCTCATACCCAATGCCTATATCCCATGTTCCTACGTAATGCTCATACTCCATGCACATACCCCATGCTTCATACCCCATGTTCATTCTCCATGCTCATACTCCACGCTCATACCTCATGTTCATACGCCATGCTCATACCCCATGTTCATACCCCATGTTCATACTCCACCCTCATACTCCATGCCTATATCCCATGTTCCTACGTAATGCTCATACTCCATGCTTCATACCCCATGTTCATACTCCACGCTCATACACCATGTTCATACCCCAAGTTCATACTCCACGCTCATACACCATGTTCATACCCCATGTTCATTCTCCATGCTCATACTCCACACTCGTACTCCATGTTCATACTCCACCCTCATATCACATGCTCATACTCCATGCTTATTTAAAGAGGAAGTAAACCCTGATGGGTTTACTTCCTTTTTCATTCCCTGCAAAGGCAAAGCATAATGGAGTACTATGCATCGCATCGCATCGCATAGTAGCCCATTATGTGTCACTTACCTGACACAGGAGCCAGCGATGTCACCGCTGTCCCCTGTAGTCCGCCGCATCTATCTTCTTGGTGGGGTCTCGCAGCTCAGCCGCTGTCATTCGGCGGAGCCGCGATGATGTCACTCCTGCGCATGCGCACGGGAGCCGACACGCGCGGCAGCTCCATTGTTGGAAATGCCGCGCTCAGTGCGCGCCGCTGTCTACGGCGCATGCGCCGTAGACAGCGGTGCCTGTCTTCAGGAAAATATCTCCTAAACCGTATAGGTTTAGGAGATATTTATTGGACCTACAGGTAAGCCTTAATCTTGGCGTACCTGTAGGTCAAAGTGGTTTGTAAGGGTTTACAACCACTTTAACATAACGGTTTGGCTCTTTTCTTTGTTTATAGAGCCCTTGCCTTTCTTGCATATTTTGCAGTCGGGCATTAAATTACACTCAGTCGATGGTTCACATTACCTATACCAGCATCAAGGTACATGATGTCACTTTTAGGCTGGATTCACTCCTATGGCAGTTTTAGTGCTTTTTGCAGATTTGCACTACAGAACGTGTTCCATAGGAAACCATTTTATATGGACTGCAGTGCAAATCTGCAAAATGCAAAAAGCACTAAGAATGCATAAGTGTGAATCCAGCCTTACACAGGTTTTGTTTGTTTGCACTGATTGTGGTAATATTCTTGTTAGTTCACAAGCGAGCCGACATCACTTACCTCCCATTTTTCCATCTGTCCTAACACTGAACTTATCTGCTCATCTGCCCCATCATTGAACCCCTTTTCTCATCTGCCCCACCACTGTACCTCCCTGCACATCTGTCCCACCTCTGTTCCCCCTGCTCTTCTGCCCAACCAATGTAACCCCCCTGCTCATGTGTTCCACCGATGTACCTCCTTTCTCCTCTGTCCGAACACTGAACCCCCCTGCTCATCTGCCCTATCATTGTACCCCTTTTCTCATCTGCCCCACCACTGTACCTCCCTGCACATCTGCTCCACCACCGTATCCCCATGCTCTTCTGTCTCACTACTGAATCACCTTCTCATCTGTCATAACCATGAACCCATCTGCTCAACTGCCCCAACACTGTAACCCACTTTCTTATCTGCCCCACCACTGTAACCCACTTTCTTATCTGCCCCACCAATGTGCCTCCTGCACATTTGCCCCACCTCTGTTCCCCTTGCTCTCCTGCCCCACCAATACACCTCCTTTCACATCTGCTCCACCTCTGTACCCCACTGCTCTTCTGCCCCACCTCTGTTCCCCTTGCTCTCCAGCCCCACCACTGTAACCCCCTGCTCATCTGCCCATTAATAAACCTCCTTTCATCTGCCCCACTGCTCTACCCCCTGTTTTCTGGCCCAAAACTGAACCCCCCTACTCATCTGGCCCATCGCTGTACCCCCCCCCCCGCTCTTCTGTCCCACTGCCGAACTCCCTCCTCATCTCTTCCACCACTGTACCCTCCTGCTCATCTGCCCCACTGCTGTACCCTCTTCTCATCTATGATCTACAGAGTGGTGAAAGGAAGCAAAAATGAGACATATCTGTCCTGCCACACTCACCCTGCTGATCCACCTCTCGCATCCAGCCCATGTGCTTGTATGTGATATATGGGATGTATGGGATATATGGGATGTATGTTATGTATAGGATGTATGTTATGTATGGGATGTATGGGATGCATGGGATGTATGGGATGTATGTGATGTATAGGATGTATGCGATGTATGGGATGTATAAGATGTATGTTATGTATGGGATGTATGTGATGTATGTGATGTATGTGATGTATGGGATGTATGTGATGTATGTGATGTATGGGATGTATGTGATGTATGGGATGTATGAGATGTATGGGATGCATGTGATGTAAGGGATGTATGAGATGTAAGGGATGTATGAGATGCATGTGATGTATAGTATGTATGTTATGTATGGGATGTATGTGATGTATGGAATGTATGTGACGTATGGGATGTATGTTATGTATGGGATGTATGTGATGTATGGGATGCATGTGATGTAAGGGATGTATGAGATGTATGGGATGTATGGGATGTATAGTATGTATGTGATGTATGGGATGTATAGGATGTATAGGATGTATGGGATGTATGGGATGTATGCAATGTATGGGATGTTATGGGATGTTATGGGATGTATGGGATGTATGTTATGTATGGGATGTATAGGATGTATGTTATGTATGGGATGCATGTGATGTATGGGATGTATGAGATGTATAGGATGTATAGGATGTATGTTATGTATGGGATGTATAGGATGTATGGGATGTATGTGATGTAAAGGATGTATGGGATGTATGTGATGTATGGGATGTATAGGATGTATGCTATGTATGGGATGTATGAGATGTATGGGATGTATGTTATGTATGGGATGTATGGGATGTAAGGGATGTATGGGATGTATGAGATGTATGAGATGCATGTGATGTAAGGGATGTATGAGATGTATGGGATGTATAGTATGTATGTGATGTATGGGGTGTATAGGATGTATGTTATGTATGGGATGTATAGGATGTATGTTATGTATGGGATGTATGTGATGTATGGGATGTATGTTATGTATGGGATGTATGGGATGTATGAGATGTATGGGATGCATGTGATGTAAGGGATGTATGAGATGTATAGTATGTATGTGATGTATTGGATGTATAGGATGTATGTTATGTATAGGATGTATGGGATGTATGGGATGTATAGTATGTATGTGATGTATGGGGTGTATAGGATGTATGTTATGTATGGGATGTATAGGATGTATGTTATGTATGGGATGTATGTGATGTATGGGATGTATGTTATGTATGGGATGTATGAGATGTATGGGATGCATGTGATGTAAGGGATGTATGAGATGTATGGGATGTATAGTATGTATGTGATGTATGGGGTGTATAGGATGTATGTTATGTATGGGATGTATAGGATGTATGTTATGTATGGGATGTATGAGATGTATGGGATGTATAGTATGTATGTGATGTATGGGGTGTATAGGATGTATGTTATGTATGGGATGTATAGGATGTATGTTATGTATGGGATGTATGTGATGTATGGGATGTATGGGATGTATGAGATGTATGGGATGCATGTGATGTAAGGGATGTATAGTATGTATGTGATGTATTGGATGTATAGGATGTATAGGATGTATGTAATGTATGAGATGTATAGAATGCATGTGATGTATGGGATGTATGAGATGTATGTTATGTATGGGATGTATGGGATGTCACATGCAAGCATCTGGAATGGATGCGTAATGACGAGCTCAGATCAGGGGCATTTTCTGAAAGCAGTGGGCCTGTGTGCAGGATCATAAGTTGGGCCCCCTGTTCTGCGCCACAACAAAAGTTGGGTGTGATTTTCATTGAGCTAGGGTAACCAGATGTCCCTGGTTTCAGGTGACAGTCCCCGTTTTGAGGACACTGTCCCCGGACCAATTCTGTCCCCTAGTTTTGTCCCCGGATTTGACTTCAACAGGAGCTGGGGCAATTTTCAAAGACAGTCAGTGTAGAATAGAATTACACAACCTTGCTCCTACTAGCTTAGGGGGGTGTATTTTTTCCATTATCTGTGTCCCTTTCTGATGATGATGTGCTGGTCGGAGCGGAGGGACTATTTCTTCAGTTTCCGGCACATGCCCATTCAGCTCCACTCACATGTTCTTCTGCCTTGGCTCAAATCCCGGCCAGCCGCCTGCCTGATTATCTCCTTGCCTTCCCCGGCAGAGTCATTTTCCTCCGCTCCCCACCCAGTAGTAGCCGGGGCCCGGAGAGTGAGACCTGAGAGGCTGTGAGGCCGGAGGAGGCAACGGGCAGAGAGAGGCAGCTGAGCTCAGCTGATGATGTCCAGCAGCAGGAATAGAGGGGGAGGGGATCCAATCGGGGGACTGCCAGTTAGGGTTGCCACCTTTTCTTCAAGTCAAACCCGAACACTTTAGCGGCACATGGCAGTTTTCTTTTGTTTTGTTTTTTAGTATACACTAAGGATGAGCTCAGGCGCGTTTCGAATGCTCCACGTGTAGAGCCCGCCAGGAAGTCGGCTCAGCGCTGCGCTAATCACAGGCAGTGAGATATTTTCCCGATGTGCGGCGGCAGAGATCGGACAATGTCTCACTGCCTGTGATTAGCGCAGCGCTGCGCCGACTTCCTGGCGGGCTCTACACGTGGAGCATTCGAAACGTGCCTGAGCTCATCCCTAGTATACACACACTGTTTTCTTTCTTCTTTCCATCTTTTATTCATTCTTTCCCTTTTTCTTTATTCCTCCCCCTTTCTTTTTCTTTCACTACAATGGTTAATTAAATCCACAAGGGATTTTTTTTTTTACCACTACTATCCCTTTATATTCAACTTACAAATGCTGCAATTTAGAAATCAGATGAAAGGTTTAAACACCTTTTGAAAGATAAAAAGTGTATTTTATATACAACTATAGAGATCAGACCAAAATGAGGGACAACTGAGGAGGAAAGGGGCACAGAGGGACATTGTGTGTGTGTAACATGTATAGTGTATGTTTGTGTGTGTCATGTGTATTTTGTGTTTGTGACATGTGTATTGTGTGTGTCTGTATACAGTGTATATACTCTTCTGCATGGATCCTGGCTGTAGAAGAGGAGAGCTGCCTTGTAGTGGAATGACCAGGATGGCATAGATATGGATCCCCTTTGTCAGCGGATGGGATGGGGTGGGATGTGGTGGGTGGGGGTTGGTGTGTGGAAGTCCTGCAGATCTCACACATGGCCAATAGAGCACACAGTAAATGTCCATGCCCCCAATCCCGATATCCACCTGTTACTGTGTGTGTTGTAACTTGCACAGTACAGACCTGCTCGGTGCCACTGCTGCACAATGAGGGCTTCCTCCACCGGCTCTCTGCTGCTAGAGATCATAAAATCCCCCACTTCCTGATCACTGCACCTCCGCTGCCTCTTTCTGAGCTGTGGAGTACGATGGGACGCTTGTACCAGCAAGAGCCTGTACCATGTCACCTGGTCTAATCCTGCACCCCTCACCCGCTACACCGCTGTCTTCACTCTGCAGGAACTCATCCTCTGACAGTCACATAGTATGACACTCGGACATGGAAAGGACACTTCACCAGTGGCGAACACATACCCCGCACACATCCGCTGGTATTCCATTCTTAGCAGCGTCCCCACAATCCCAGAAATTCATACAGCGGCAGAAAGAGATAGCGAGAGCGGGGAGGTGACAGGTGTAGGTTCTGCGCCATCTGGTATGAACACTCTCCCGGGAAGCCTGCATAGTGGAAGCCACCATCGGGTCTGAATGTGTCCGGGTTTCGAACCTGCTGAAAACCGGACACATGACTCAAAAACCGGACTGTCCGGGTGAATCCCGTACAGGTGGCAACCCTACTGCCAGTGCCTTCAAGGCTTCAACACAGGTGAGCTTTGGGGGTGTCTGTGAATAGACTACATTGCACTGTGTCTGTCTCTCTGGCATAATGGGTGGGATCAGAACTCCCAGGCAGCGGGGGGCACTTATTGGTCATAAGTTAACAAAATCAGCACTCAGCAGCCATGTTATGTGACACACTGTGACAGAGCCAGCCAGAGCCATGATAGAGCACCCCCTGCCTGTGACTTATCATAATGCTGACAGAGCCAGCCAGAGCCATGATAGAGCGCCCCCTGCCTGTGACTTATCATAATGCTGACAGAGCCAGCCAGAGCCATGATAGAGCGCCCCCTGCCTGTGAGTTATCATAATGCTGACAGAGCCAGCCAGAGTCATGATAGAGCGCCCCCTGCCTGTGAGTTATCATAATGCTGATGATCTTAACCAGTTGCCGATCGCCTGATAGCAGATTTACTGCTACAGGGGGGGTCACGCTGTGCAGAATTACGTATATACGTGATCCTGCATTTCTGGGTATCAGAGCCAATCAGTCGACTTGCCTATTGGTCTGCCTATGTAAACAAGGCAGTTTGCCATTCTGTCAGTGTGGAAGACATTGATCCTGTGTTCCTGCAAAGCAAGTACAGGAAACCATGTCTTCCCTTAGTAAGAGCACTTCCCCCACAGTGAGAAAACACTTGTTAGGCACACATTTAACCCATTGATTGCCCTAGATGTTATCCCCTTCCCAGCCAGTGTCAATAGTACAGTGACAGTACATATTTTTAGCACTGATCACTGCATTAGTGTCACTGGTTCCCACAAAGTGTCAAAAGTGTCACTAATGCCGCGTACACACGAGCGGAATGTCAGACAGAAAAAGTCAGACAGAATCTTTTCATCAGATATTCCGATTGTGTGTGTGTGTGTGGGCCTCATCTGACTTTTTTTTTTTCCGAAAATTCTGACGGACCTAGAAATAGAACATGTTCTAAATATTTCCGACGGAACCAATTCCTATCGGGAAAACCGCTCGTCTGTACGCTGTTCCGACGGACCAAAAAAACGACGCATGCTCTGAAGGAAATACGAGACGGAGGCTATTGGCTACTGGCTATTGAACTTCCTTTTTCTAGTCTCGTCGCACGTGTTGTACGTCATCATGTTCTAGGCGGTCGGAACTTTGGTGTGATCGTGTGTAGGCAAGACAGTTTCAGCGGAAATTCCATCGGAACTCCGTCGGAAAAACCTTTCGGAGTTTATTCCGACGGGGAAAACCGGTCGCGTGTACGCGGCATTAGTGTCTGATTTGTCCACCGCAATATCGCAGTCCCGCTATGAGTCGCTGATTGCTGCCATTACTAGTAAAAAAAAAAAAGTATGTCCCCGGATTTCATTAAAAAAATCTGGTCACCTTACATTGCGCTGAATACTGGCTGTGGCTTAAAGGGACACAGAGTGCCGGGGGGGGGGGGTTCAGTAGTAAGTGACGCAAAGGTTCAGGAATAATTTCAACAAAGTCCCCAGAAGCTCAACAATAATTCCAAAAACTGTCACCCGATTGGTTCTCTCAATCAGTGAAATCCCTTCTTTCTGAGATTGGTAGTGGCAACCAAGCGAGTCGTCTTCCTCCAGATGGTGGGCGGGGCTAGCAGGCTTGTGATTGGCTTTAGCAGTGGCCAATGACAGTCCTCCTCCTCCTGAGATGCATAGTAGTCCATTATGCTTTGCCTTTGCAGGGAATGAAAGAGGAAGTAAACCCACTTCCTCTTTGAATCTCTGGTTATGAGATCCTTCATTCCTTCATTTAGCGGTAACTATACTTTTGTGTACATGGGATTTGTTGCACTATGAAATGTTCTTGAAATTTGAGATGTTCAATTTATTTATTTTTTTAGCTCAAACTACCCCCTTGAAGAAGACGGCGACTGTATGGGTCAAAACGCGTTGGGGCTTCGCTATAGCAGACGTTATGTAATGTGACGCTGTGTATCTTTGTGTTTGCATTGCTGTACCGTGGAATATGTACTGTGCCCCTCAACCAGAGCGCATATTTTCAATTGCGACATGATATTGATTTTTTCTTAATGAAGACTTTTATATCTACTCTTTTTTTTATTTTGTTACATTTCTGCTAAAACCCCCCTTGGAGGAACTTCTCTATATTATATGTTCCGGGGTGTGCAGCCCAAATGTATCCTATATGTGTCTTTCCGTTCATACCCCACCCTCATACCCCATGTTCATACCCCACCCTCATACCCCATGTTCATACTCCATGCTCATACCCCATGTTCATACTCCATGCTCATACCCCATGTTCATACTCCATGCTCATACCCCATGTTCATACCCCACCCTCATACCCCATGTTCATACCCCACCCTCATACCCCATGTTCATACTCCATGCTCATACCCCATGTTCAAACTCCATGCTCATACTCCACCCTCATACCCCATGTTCATACCCCACCCTCATACCCCATGTTCATACTCCACCCTCATACCCCATGTTCATACTCCACCCTCATACCCCATACTCTACCCTCATACCCCATGTTCATACTCTACCCTCATACCCCATGTTCATACTCCACCCTCATACCCCATGCTCATACCCTACCCTCATACCCCATGTTCATACTGCACCCTCATACCCCATGTTCATACTCCACGCTCATACCCCATATACATACTCCACCCTTATACCCCATGTTCATACTCCATGCTCATACCCCATGTTCAAACTCCATGCTCATACTCCATGTTCATACTCCACACTCATACTCCATGTTCATACCCCATGTTCATACCCCACCCTCATACCCCATGTTCATACTCCATGCTTATACCCCATGTTCATACTCCACCCTCATACCCCATGCTCATACCCCATGCTCATACTCCATGTTCATACCCCATGTTCATACCCCATGCTCATACCCCATGTTCATACTCTATGCTCATACTCCACCCTCATACCCCATATTCATACACCATGCTCATACCCTATGTTCATAATTCATGCTCATACCCCATGATGCTCATACCCCATGCTTCATGCTCATATTTCATTATCATACTCCACGCTCATACCCCATGTTCATACTCCACCCTCATACCACATGCTCATACCCCATGTTCCTACTTCATGCTAATGCCCCATGCTTCATGTTCATACCCCATGAATTTACCCCATGTTCATACTCCATGTTCATACTCCACCCTCATACCCCATGATGCTCATACCCCATGCTTCATGCTCATACCTCATTATCATACTCCACACTCATACCCCATGTTCATACTCCACGCTCATACGCCATGTTTATACTCTACCCTCATACCCCATGTTCATACTCCACCCTCATATCCCATGTTCATACTCCACCCTCATACCCCATGTTCATACTCCACCCTCATACCCCATGTTCATACTCCACCCTCATACCCCATTGTTCATACTCCACGCTCATACCCCATATTCATACTGCATGCTCATATTAAACCCTCATACCCCATGTTCATACACCACGCTCATACCCCATACTTCATGCTCATACTCTATGTTAATATTCCATGCTCATACCCCATGCTCATACCCCATGTTCATACACCACACTCATACCCCATACTTCATGCTCATACTCTATGTTAATATTCCATGCTCATACCCCATGCTCATACCCCATGTTCATTCCCCATGCTCCAACTCTCAGCCTGGGCAACTTTCACTACCTCAGTCATGATCCCAAAGCTTGTACCGCACCTGCCCGCCACTGGATGGAGAGTTGGTTTTGGTTCTGTCTGGGAACTCGATGGAGTCGGGATCCTCGTTCTCTCTCTCTCTATGCCTAGTATAGGGTCTAAAGTCAAGCTGATTGTTTTTTTCCCACAGTGACACAGCAGTTATCACAATGGCCCAGGATTGTGTTTACTAAAGCAGCGCTCTGTTATTGTTTCCAGCGCGGTATTTGCAGTCACACATGTTCCCCGGCCTGCTGTCACTCTTCTCTTATGCAATTTCTCCATCGCATCCAAATGGAAACTTTGCTTCACTGGAAAAATACGGGGTCACCTTCCCCTCGAGGTTCCCATTGCCAGGAATCCGAGGAATGCCAAAATGTTATTCCAGGCGGTGCTGATCACTATTTCTGTGTTGTAACCGATAACAAGTTCCTCATTACCGAGGCGTTCTTCATGAACTTCAGATTCGTCATTCCCAAAGAGGTTCAGATACAAGTTGCTTTTCTGCTGAAATTGCAAAAATGCAATATTGGAGATTAAAATCAATAACTCAACACACAGCCATTAATGTCTAAACCACTGGCAACAAAAGTCAGTACACCCCTAAGTGAAAATGTCCAAATTGGGACCAAAGTGTCAATATTTTGTGTGGCCACCATTATTTCCCAGCACTGCCTTCACCCTCTTGGGCATGGAGGTCACCAGAGCTTCACAGGTCACCACTGGAGTCCTCTTCCACTACTCCACGGAGCTGGTGGATGTTAGGGACCTTGCGTTCCTCCACCTTCCGTTTGAGGATGTCCCACAGATGTTTAATAGAGTGAAGGATCTGGGTGTGTCAAATTGAATCTGAAGTCTTTTTTAATACATATCTCTGTATATGTACTTGTAGCAAGGTCTCTTGAGGTCTAATGAGGACCTCCAAAGCAAAAGATAGCTGACATCCATCAATATGTAGTGGGTTGTGGGGCATAGTGGGTGCAAAGATGGTGAAAGTCATTGGGCACCAGACACTTCTTGGATTTAAAAGAGGTTTTATTTCTTTTGACAGTCCGTTTTTGTATTTTTGGGGGGAAGAGGGCTAGGGCCAGGACACCTTTAAGTAGTTATAGATTCAATTGGCAGACTCTGAGACCAGTAGGAGGACAGCCATGCAGGGAAAGGCCCCATAAAGGCAAACATAACAGTCCTTTCAGCTCCACCACAACTGCCTCTTGTAGTCCTTCAACACCAACCTCCCGGTTTCTCACTAGACC
>NW_027507758.1:11510033-11587533 GCF_037356315.1 Lithobates pipiens | reverse complement strand
ACGGCGCAGGCGCCGTTCAGCTTCGGAGATTTTCCGAAACTTCGTCTGCTCCGTACTGCGCATGCGCAGTACGGAGCGGACACATAATGATGGCCGGACTCTATTAGGCAGAACACCGGATTCCACGCCCCCCCCCCACGGAAAAGGAAAAAGGGTGAAGATGGATGCGGCCACCAGCGGGGACATCGCGGGCTTGGTTTGCAGGTAAGTGCATACTAGCCTATTATGCTTTTACTTTGCCTGGGGAAAAAAAAAAATCAGGGTTTACATCCTTTTTAAGGGCTAATTCATACTATGGGTTCATTCACATGTGCAGTGCAGTGGCGGCTGGTGCTCCAAAAAATTTCTTGGGGGGGAGGGGGGTGCAAAACATAAAAAAAAAAAAAATCATCAATTGCAGCCACTGTGCCCATCAAACGCTGCCACTGTGCCATCAAACGCTGTCACTGTGCCCTCAAACGCTGCCACTGTGCCCTCAATTGCGGCCACTGTGCCAAACGCTGCCACTGTGCCAAATTCTGCCGCCACTGTGCCATCAAACGCTTCCACTGTGACCATCAAACGTAGCCACTGTGCCAAACGCTGCCATTGTGCCCATCAAACACTGCCACTGTGCCATCAAATGCTACCACTGTGCCCATCAAATGCTGCCACTGTGCCCATCAAATGCTGCCAGTGTGACCATGATATACTGCAGGTATGCCCACCAAATGCTGCCAGTGTGCTCATCAAATGCTGCCAGTGTGACCATGATATGCTGCCAGTGTGCCCATCAAATGCTGCCAGTGTGTCCATCAAATGCTGCCAGTGTGCCCATCAAATGCTGCCAGTGTGCCCATTAAATGCTGCCAGCGTACAGGCCGCCACTGCACAGGCCACCACTGGTGCAGTGCCATCTGAAGAAGGACCTGTGCGTCTCCTGCCGTCCTCATCTCCCACCCTCTCCTCCTGATAGGCATCCAATAGCGGCGGCCATAGATAGATTCATGCAATGCATGAATCTATATATTAGTACTAGAGGGGGTGGCAGGAGAGAGGGGGCGGTGCACACTGCCACTTTGCCATCAAACGCGGCCAGTGTGTCATCAAACACTGCCACTGTGCCATCAATTGCAGCCACTGTGCCCTCAAACGCTGCTACTGTGCCCTCAAATGCTGCCACTGTGCCATCAATTGCAGCCACTGTGCCAAACGCTGCCACTGTGCCATAAAACGCTGCCGCTATGCCCGTCAAACGCAGCCACTGTGCCAAACGCTGCCACTGTGCCCATCAAACACTGCCACTGTGCTCATCAAATGCTGCCAGTGTGCCCATCAAATGCTGCCAGTGTGCCCATTAAATGCTGCCAGTGTGACCATTAAATGCTGCCAGTGTGACCATGATATGCTGCCAGTGTGACCATTAAATGCTGCCAATGTACAGGCCGCCACTGCACAGGCCGCCACTGGTGCAGTGCCATCTGAAGAAGGACCTGTGCTGAACCACTCTTCAGAGAGCATTTGACAGGCAGTGAGGAGGCGTTATTAACCCTGTAAATGCCCCAGTACCATGCTACAGTCACATGCGTGGTACACGGATGCAGAGAGACCCTCTTTGTGTTGAGCTGCTTGGATTCGAGTCATTAGACATTTCTGATGGTTCCTCATTACGGGTGAAGAACTTGTGTCCGGCGCCACACCTCACCATTCTTAGAACTTTTGCCACCCTTTGTCTCGGCGATGGGGTTGCGGAGGGCCGCAGTAAGGTAAGTACTGCATATGATGTCACTTTCCTGTACAGGTACATTTTTTAAAGCACAATTAGCAGAATTTTTTTTACGCAGGGCAGAGGCCCAGATATAGTAAGCAGACCTTGCATTTAATTACAGTTAGAATTTCGACTTAAAAAAAAAAAGTAAAAAAAATATATATATATATATATTTGGGTCTGGTATGGAAAAGGGGGGGACGAACCCCACGCTGTTTTTTTTTTTTTCATTGCCGCCATTCTTTTTTTTTTATTATTCAGCTGTCAATGGGGAAACCTGCTGACAGCTGAAGAGTCTTCGGTTGACCCGCTCCTTAACCACTTCAGCCCGGGACCATTTTGCTGGCCAAAGACCAGACCACTTTTTGCGATTCGGCACTGTGTCGCTTTAACTGACAATTGCGCGGTCATGCGACGTGGCTCCCAAACAAAACTGACGTCCTTTTTTTCCCCACAAATAGAGCTTTCTTTTTTTTTTTTTGTGCTATAAACAAAAATAGAGCGACAATTTTGAAAAAAAATATTTTTTTTGCTATAATAAATATCCCCAAAAATATATAAAAAAACATTTTTTCCCCTCAGTTTAGGCCGATACGTATTCTTCTACATATTTTTGGTATAAAAAAATCGCAATAAGCGATTATTGATTTGTTTACGCAAAAGTTATCGCGTCTACAAAATAGGGGATAGATTTATGGCATTTTTATTGATAATTTTTTTTTACTAGTAATGGCGGCGATCAGCGATTTTTATTGTGACTGCGACATTGTGGGGGACACATCGGACATTTTTGACACATTTTTGAGACCATTGTCACTTATACAGCAATCACTGCTATATAAATGCAGTGATTCCTGTGTAAATGACACTGGCAGTGAAGGGGTTAACCAGTGGGTGGCAGTGTAGGGGTTAAGTGTTCCTAGGGGTGTGTTACTAACTATGGGGGGGCTGGGCTTTCTTTTAGTGAACATTGATCTCTGCTCCAATCACATGGAGCAGAGATCAGCATCACTTGTTGCTAGGCAGAACTGGGAGATGCTCTTTATAACGGCATCTCCCAGTTCAGCCGCCCCGTGAGACGATCGTGGGTATCCCCGCAGCGATCGAGTCCGCGGGACCCGCGACTGGACTCACGGGGGTCCCAACCGGCACGCGAGGGCGCCGTCGGCGGCACGCTCGCGATGACAGGGCAGCATTTAAGATTGGACGTACCTGTACGCCAATATGCCTGCCCATGCCATTCTGCCGACGTACATCGACGTGCGCCAGTCGGGAAGTGGTTAACAACCAGCTATTCTTCATATGGAATTTGGAATTGTCAATACATTTTTGAATTGTTCCGCAAAAATTCATTTGAAAATTAATAAATAAAATGAAACCAAATGAAACGGATCCACGAAACAAAATTAGTAACAAAAATGAATTTATCCGAGGCAAAAAAAAAAATGTTTCTGTTCTGCACATGTCTATCCTTTAAACATTCACAGTGCTAGAGGAAAAAGTAAGTGAGCCCATGGACTCAGGGGCGGACTGACAAATCATGGGGCCCCCTGGGCAATAGGAGATTATGGGGCCCCCAGGCAATCCGAGAATTATGGGGCCACACAGTATACACACACACAGTATACAATCACACAGTATACACATACATGTACACACAGTATACACAGACATGTTTCTATTGGCTGAGAAGGTACTGGAGAGGTGGGGCAGCTATAATCTCAGGATTTTTAGACCAAAAGTATGTCGGTAAGGGACATTTCAGAGACAGATGTAAAAAAAAAACTCAGATTTTTACATACTGTCCCTGGTTTTACTGAGGCTGGCAACCCTGATGGGGCTCCCTAGTGGCTCGGGGGGCCCTTGGGCAGTGCCCGAGTGGCCCAATGGTCAGTCTGCCCCTGCATGGACTAATTACTTCAATGAACGCTAATTGCATAGCTCCCGACTGTCCCGGATTTGATTATCGGTTTGGGCTGCAATGAATCCAGTTGTATTTTAGACACCTCCTTTAATATGCTCCGAATCTGAATTTAGAACACGCAGGCATAGCAGCTGCAAACACGCAGATATCTTCCTGTAAAACACATTAGAACTGTGAAGGATTAGATTACATTTTGGCCACAAAAGATTAGCTCACCGACCCAAGCCAAGCAATTATTATGAGCGGCTGGGCTGTGTAGTATTTCTTGGTGAGCAATCTTGTTACACTGCGAGCAGCACGGATAGTTATATTTGCATGAATCACCCTAGTTTATACAAAGCGCGGTCCTCAAACTGCGGTCCATCGCTTGCTATATACAGAGCCCTGCAAGGAGAAGCATGGACTTCTCATTGCACATCAAAGACAAGGTATGAAGAGTGCCATCTGGTGATGGGTACTGGGGATGAAGGGTTCCCAGGGCCGTCCCTAATATTGGTTGGACCCTGGGCAAACATTTTCTTGGGCCCTCCCAAATCCACTTGTCAACTATTTTCAGGCAGTGTAGGCTCAAGGGGCAGCTGCTTTGGGCCCCACAACAATGACTGAGCCCGGGGGCAGCTGCCCTGCCACTGATGCCAATCCAATGACGGAGCACTATTCCTTCCCTCTGACACCATCGATAGGGCACCACTCATCCCACTACCACTACTGATGGGGCACAATTCTTCTCAATGCCACCAATGATGGGGCACTATTCCTCCCACAGACACCAATGATGGAGCACCATTCTTCCCACTGATACCAATGATGGGGCACTATTCTTCCCTCTGACACCAATGATGGGGCACTATTCTTCCCACTGGCACCAATGATGGGGCACTATTCTTCCTACTGACACCAATGACGGGGCACTATTCTGCCCACTGATACCAATTATGGGGCACTATTTCTCCCACTAACACTAATAATAGGGCACTATTCCTTCCACTGACACCAATGATGGAGCACCATTTTTCCCACTGACACCAATGATGGGGCACTATTCTTCCCACTGACACAAATGATGGGGCACTATTCTGCCCACTGACACCAATGATGGGGCACTATTCCTCCCACTGACACCAATGAGGGGGCACTATTCCTTCCACTGACACCAATGATGGTGCACTATTCCTCTCACTGAGACCAATGATGGGGCACTATTCCTCCCACTGACAACAATTATGGGGCATTATTCCTCCCACTGATACCAATGATGGGGCACTATTCCTCCCACTGAGACCAATGATGGGGCACTATTCCTCCCACTAAGACCAATGATGGGGCACTATTCCTCACACTGATACCAATGATGGGGCACTATTCCTCCCACTGACACCAATGATGGGTCACTATTCCTCCCACTGACACCAATGATGGGGCACTATTCCTCCCACTGAGACCAATGATGGGGCACTATTCCTCCCACTAAGACCAATGATGGGGCACTATTCCTCAAACTGATACCAATGATGGGGCACTATTCCTCCCACTGACACCAATGATGGGGCACTATTCCTCCCACTGACACCAATGATGGGGCACTATTCCTCCCACTGACACCAATGATGGGACACTATTCCTCCCACTGACACCAATGATGGGGCACTATTCCTCCCACTGACACCAATGATGGGACACTATGCTTCCCACTGACACCAACAATGGGGTGCTATTTCCTCCGATGACGAAACCAATGATGGAGAACCAGTCTTCCAACTGACACTAACATTATGGCAATTATGAAACTAAGATGGGAAAGTTCTTCCTGCTGAAACCAGCTGTTGGTCACCATTCCTCCAATTGATGCCATCAGTGTGGCACTATTCCTAAGGCCACTTTCACACTGAGGCGTTTGTAAACTGCCAGTAAAAACAAGTGCTTTTGAAGAGCTTTCCATTAATTTCAATGGAGAGGGGGGTTTTTCACAGCCCTGCCAGCACACTGCCCCAGTGTGAAAAGCGTTCATTGATTTTAATGGAAATAAGTTTTCGTGAGCTTTTTATGCTCTGTTTTTAGCGTGAAAGCGCCTGAACTTCCTGTTCCTCCTCAGTAAGCTGTTCTGGCTGACTAAACACCGCTCGGATGATGGTGTGAAGTTTACTGAGGTGAAACAGGAAGTGAGAAATTCAGACAAAGAAAAAAAAACATTTAGAAGGGAAATCGAAGGAAAAGGTAAGTGAACCAACAATGCACTAGCTTAAAGGAACCTATTTAGAAAATAAAAAACGAACCTTTACAACCCCTTTAAGAAAGCATGGACACCATAGCCCAATTTATACTTCGCCATTAACCACTTCAGCCCCGGACCATTTGGCTGGTAAAAAGACCAGAGCACTTTTTGCGAATTCGGCGCTGCGTCGCTTTGACTGACAATTGCGCGGTCGTGCGACGTGACTCCCAAACAAAACTGATGTCCTTTTTTTTTCGCCCACAAACAGAGATTTCTTTTGGTGGTATTTGATCACCTCTGCGGTTTTTATTTTTTGCGCTTTAAACAAAAAAATAGGGACAATTATGAAAAAAAAAACGCATTCTTTTTTACTTTTTGCTGTAATAAATGTCCCCCCAAAAATATATATAAAAAAATGGAGAGACGAAGAGAGGTGAATGGGATTATTACGGTGCTGATATTAGTGAGAAAAGTAATATTATTATAAAAAGGAATATTTTATTAAGTATACTAAAAACGGCCACAAAGGTACAGTAAGTTCAAAATTTGAAACTACAAATATTAATTTTCATACAAACAATGTACAGAGTCCATCAATTAGTTTAGATAACCATATTCTAGGCAGTTCAGATGAAAAAATCCCGACATGTTTCGCCTACTCAGAGGCTTCTTCAGGGGAGCCAGTAGATGATGGAAGGAAAAAATTATTTATATAAAAGCAAGTGAGAAAGAGTCCACTGTAAATGAAATAAAACAGAATTAATGGAGCCGGTCATGATGAAAGAACACATCCTAAATCCCCACCAATGCCCTCCTGTCTCAAAAAGTTCAACAGATTTAAAAGAGAGCCAATAATATATATCATTATAAAGGTATGTACAGAGTGGTACCTACCAATCTCAAAGAAAAAGCCTCGCCTATGCACTAAAGTGAAGACCCCACTCAAAATTGGAGAGCGAGCCGGTCCCCAAAACCGCCAAAAAGGAAGGTGACTGCAGGAGACAAATGGAGCAAACACACAAATCCAATTTCATAGAGAGTCAACAAGGGGCCTAAAAAGGCTTCCAAAAATATAATTAATTGAATAAAGAATGAAAAATCCATTTCGGTAAAATGTAGATTTAAAAAAAATTAAGGTCCTACCTGAGCAATTAAATGTGAGGTGTATCACATGAGGGGAGCTGAGAATTACAATAGAAAGGTCCTTAGGAGTTTTTTGAGGCCGGTATAATAACCTAGATTGTAATGAGATGATTAGGGAATTTATCAGAATAAAACAGATGGGTGATATCAAGAAAAACGAAGAAAAAAAAGGGGGTTTGCTTAGCAAAGTGCTCAAAGGGATTTTGTACTGAAATCATTGATAAATGCTTACCACAAGCAAGAAGAATCAGTTGTTACTATGCTTGACAAACAACAGCATAGAGACACTAAATGGCAAAAGACTGCAGAGTTAAGCCAATCGAGCTATGAGTAAAGCAATTTGGAGAAATTGATCTAAAATATAAGAGAAAACAACAAATCAGGACTGGTCCTGAGAAATTATAAGGAAAAAAGTTAAATAGAAATTGGAAAAGCAGCATGATCTGTGTGGACAGATCGTGTGCTTCTCTACAAACTGACCTTCACGGCGGAGTCATCACTGACAAGCTCAGCAGGGCCGACACACCTGCGTGGTGAGTGTGCCTTTTATCTCCCTCAACATCCGGCGTCCCATCAGCGACGCCGGGTGTGAGCGGACAATAGATGCGGGACTGCGCATGCGTACCAGGCAAGTGAGCCTACAACCCCCATAGTGCTCTGCGGCGGCGTCTCCGTAACCACGGGAACCATAACGCCGCAACAGGCAGTAGCGGGGATCGTGAGAAGGACAGTTGGAGGGTTCCAAGGGGCCCTCCACAAGACTGTCGATCAAAGGACACAGCGAGGTGCATGTGCTGGTGTTGCAGCCCGCATGTTTACAGGTCACGCTTCCACATAGCTTGACCTGTGTGTCCATACAGTCACCCATACGGAGATAGAGGGAACAAGCTCGCTCTTCCAAAATAGGTCTCCACCAGAGGGGCGGACTTAAAGACAGCGAAAAACAAGAACCAGTAGTAGTGTGACAAAACCATTGTGAACTGATCTACATATTAACAGCCATACAAATGGCTATTCGCAAAGTTTATTTTTATTTATATTGTATAAATTGATGTTTGAGACAAGTAGGCATTTCTTGATATCACCCATCTGTTTTATTCTGATAAATTCCCTAATCATCTCATTACAATCTAGGTTATTATACCGGCCTCAAAAAACTCCTAAGGACCTTTCTATTGTAATTCTCAGCTCCCCTCATGTGATACACCTCACATTTAATTGCTCAGGTAGGACCTTAATTTTTTTTAAATCTACATTTTACCGAAATGGATTTTTCATTCTTTATTCAATTAATTATATTTTTGGAAGCCTTTTTAGGCCCCTTGTTGACTCTCTATGAAATTGGATTTGTTTGCTCCATTTGTCTCCTGCAGTCACCTTCCTTTTTGGCGGTTTTGGGGACCGGCTCGCTCTCCAATTTTGAGTGGGGTCTTCACTTTAGTGCATAGGCGAGGCTTTTTCTTTGAGATTGGTAGGTACCACTCTATACATACCTTTATAATGATATATATTATTGGCTCTCTTTTAAATCTGTTGAACTTTTTGAGACAGGAGGGCATTGGTGGGGATTTAGGATGTGTTCTTTCATCATGACCAGCTCCATTAATTCTGTTTTATTTCATTTACAGTGGACTCTTTCTCACTTGCTTTTATATAAATAATTTTTTCCTTCCATCATCTACTGGCTCCCCTGAAGAAGCCTCTGAGTAGGCGAAACATGTCGGGATTTTTTTATCTGAACTGCCTAGAATATGGTTATCTAAACTAATTGATGGACTCTGTACATTGTTTGTATGAAAATTAATATTTGTAGTTTCAAATTTTGAACTTACTGTACCTTTGTGGCCGTTTTTAGTATACTTAATAAAATATTCCTTTTTATAATAATATTACTTTTCTCACTAATATCAGCACCGTAATAATCCCATTCACCTCTCTTCGTCTCTCCATATTTGCTACAATCGGGATGAGGTGCGCTGATAAATCCTTGCCTGACCTAGCTCCTTCCATCTTTCTATATATAAAAAAACATTTGTTTTCCTCAGTTTAGGCCGATACGTATTCTTCTACATATTTTTAGTAAAAAAAAAATCGCAATAAGCGATTATTAATTGGTTTGTCGCAAAAGTTATAGCGTCTACAAAATAGGGGATAGTTTTATGGCAGGAGAGGACACCACAGCCTCGCCACACAAGCTGATAAGTGATGGACCACCCGTGGGCGGGGGGGGGGTTGCTGTTTCAGTGCCGTGCCACGCTGCCGGGAGGGGGGGTGTTGTTTGTTTGCCGCATCCCCAAAAAGAAGAACCCACCAGCCACCACTGCCTTGGAAGATCTTCAGTAGTGGGCTAGTGAGTGAAGAAGAATCCAGGTGGGCTGGTAGTTTCGGCAGTCAGTAGAGCAGGGATCAGTGTCTACGGTGGAGTTGGAGTCACCCCTGTATGCAACATGCAACATTTTTGTGCTACTTTCCAAAGGGACTGAGAGTTCCTAGTCCTTAAGGGGCTTTTGCTTTCGAATGCTGTGAGCAGTCGGGACTGAGATCAATCAGAGTTGTACATAGAGAATAAGAGGAGAGAAATCAGAGTTGTGCACAGGGAGGAAGTTATTCCCGGTTTTGTTGCTATCAAGTTGGGCATCCCATAATTCCTATGCCCCATCAAAGTTATTACCCCCTAATAACACATAAAAAACAAGCTCTAAAGACTGTTCCTTGTGTCTGGAGAAAGTGTGGAGAGATATTGTTGCCTGGCTTTGCAGGGGGGAACCCAATCATCAGCGGCTCCTTTGGGGGGGTAAGCGCTACACGTGGGGGCTCGTTTCCAGGATTTCAACCAGCATGGCTATTTGTCCCTAGCAACCGGCAACCATCAGGGTCAGAGGACTGTACTTCGCTTCCAAATCACTAAAAGGGGTAAAAAAAAACAGGAAAGCGGAATTATGTTGTGCTGCTGAAACTGTGAGACAAGTGGAGAAAGTGTGGCCTGGCTGTGCAGGAGTGGGAAACCCAATCACCAGCGGCCCCTTTCGAGGGTGACCACTAAACAACTATAGTTCAAACTGTGTAGACATGTCGTGACATATCGGGAGGCATGCATTCTATGGGCAGGGGAACTCGACAAAGATCTGTCTAATGTTTATCAGTAGGCGAAAGGGTTACCTAGGTGTGGTTGGGAGTCAAGCTCAGGTATCTACAATGAAATAGCCCCAAGTCCTGGGTAAGCCGGAGTACGCAACATCTAATGTTATTTAATGTTATATTCCCTATAGAGAACCAGGGAAGGGGTGAGGGGACTTAAAAACAAAAAGCAGCTTTATTTTTCGCTACTGCCTGCCAGGGAACAACCTTGAAGGGTCTCAAACAATAAGAACATGAAGTCATCTACATAAACAGAACGTTTAACAACCTTACTGTAACGACACCTGAGGACAATAAAAAAGTACATCTATAAAGCTCCTCCTCGGAGAATAATAAGGTCTGGAAATAGCTGCAAGTTCCATAGAAAAGTCTTCATACACCTACATAGAGCGGCCGTATCGCTCGTCGTGTCACCACAGGTGTAACAATTTTTCGAGATATTTCTGAAACGCCAAAAATGCGTATTTTCTTCTAAGATATTCCCAGTGTGTCTGGCATGACGATGAGATGATAAAATCTTCTATCATTTTTTTTTATTTTTATTTTATTTTGGTAGTCCAGGGGTTTTGGCCCCGCTGGGAAGGAACATTTAATTGTATTAACTGATTAACATCCTGTTTACTGCTGCAGAGTAATAAAACATCTAATTCTGGCCTCTGCGCTGCAACGGTGGAATTCCAACTTCAAACACTGTGTGAAAGTCACTCGAACATCCTCGGAAAAAAACATTGCCATGCGTAAGGCGTAAACAATGCGAGGAAGAAAGACTCAGAACTGAGACGACAAAATGAGGAAAGGGATTAAATTGATCACTTACCGCTGTACTGGGTTGTGACTAGGGTTGAACTGTAAAGTTTGGGTTCGTACCGGACTTTTGGGTTTTTGGTACCCGGACCTGAACCCGAACAATTTACTGTATGTTCGGGTTCGAGTTCGGTGTTCGCCAATGTAATGGCGCATTTTAAAAAGCTGCAGGGCAGCCAATCAACATTTGTTTTAACTCGTGTGCCTTAGAAGCCATCACAGCCATGCCTACTAATGGCATGGCTGTGATTGGCCAGTGCAGCATGTGACCCAGCCTCTATATAAGCTAGAGGCACATAGCACAGCACGTCACTCTGCTTTAGATAGTCTAGGGAAAGGTTGCTGCTGCTGCTTTGAGGGAGAGAATTAGATAGGAGTCCTGATTCAGAAATCAAATTACGCAGCGATCTACCTTGATTTTGTTGTGTGGGTTCAGTGAGTGCACAAGCTTTTTACACTGCCCTGAGCCCAGTGCCAGAGAAAATATAACTTTTATGCATCTGTTAGTTAGGTTGGCGTCGTCGGGCATTTTATGCGAGCTCAGTGCACCAGCACTGCATATGTTACTGTGAGATACACCCTTTAGATAATGTTGCTCTATTCTGCTAGGGCCAAAAAAAAGATATTTTGCTGCGTTTCCTGCATATCTGTATTTAGTGAGATATGCCCTTCAGATACTGTTGTTTTATTCTGCTATTCAAAAAAAAAAAAATTTAGGGCAAAAAACAATTTTTGGCAACGTTTTCGGCATATCTGTACGTGTGAGATACACCCTTTAGATACTGTTGCTCTATTCTGCTATTCTAAAAAAAAACATTTAGGGCCAAAAAAAAGATATTTTGCTGCGTTTCCTGCATATCTGTATTTAGTGAGATACACCCTTTAGATACTGTTGTTTTATTCTGCTATTCAAAAAAAAAAAACAATTTAGGGCAAAAAAAAAATGTTGCCAATGTTTTCTGCATATCTGTATGTGTGAGATACACACTTTAGATACTGTTGCTCTATTCTGCTATTCTAAAAACACCCATTTTAGTGCCAAAAAAATATATTTAGCTGCGTTTCCTGCATATCTGCATTTAGTGAGATACACCCTTTAGATACTGTTGTTTTATTCTGCTATTCAAAAAAAAAAAATATTTAGGGCAAAAAACTATTTTTGACAACGTTTTCTGGATATCTGTACGTGTGAGAAACACTTTAGATACTGTTCTTCTAAAAAAATTTAGGGCAAAAAATTTTTTTTGCCAACTTTTTCTGCATATCTGTATGTGTGAGATACATCCTTTAGATACTGTTGCTCTATTCTGCTATTCTAAAAACACCCATTTAGGGCAAAAAATTTTTTTGCAGTGTTTCCTGCATATCTGTACGTGTGAGATACACACTTTAGATACTGTTGCTCTATTCTGCTATTCTAAAAACACCCATTTAGGGCAAAAAAAATGTTTGCAGTGTTTCCTGCATATCTGTACGTGTGAGATACACACTTTAGATACTGTTGCTCTATTCTGCTATTCTAAAAACACCCATTTTAGTGCCAAAAAAATATATTTAGCTGCGTTTCCTGCATATCTGCATTTAGTGAGATACACCCTTTAGATACTGTTGTTTTATTCTGCTATTCAAAAAAAAAAAAAATATTTAGGGCAAAAAACTATTTTTGACAACGTTTTCTGGATATCTGTACGTGTGAGAAACACTTTAGATACTGTTCTTCTAAAAAAATTTAGGGCAAAAAAATTTTTTTGCCAACTTTTTCTCCATATCTGTATGTGTGAGATACATCCTTTAGATACTGTTGCTCTATTCTGCTATTCTAAAAACACCCATTTAGGGCAAAAAAATTTTTTGCAGTGTTTCCTGCATATCTGTACGTGTGAGATACACACTTTAGATACTGTTCTTCTAGTGATAGTGGAGCTTCAGCTGCAGCACGCACATGTGATTCGCTCTGCGGAACAGCACCACTTCACCGTCAATACCTGGGCCTCCCTGCGAGACCTGTGTGCCTTGCTGCGCTGTTTTGAGTACACCGCCAACATGGCCAGTGCCGATGACGCCGTTCTCAGCGTTACTATCCCAGTTCTATGCCTCCTTGAAAAAATGCTTTGGGCGATGATGGAAGAGGATGTGGCACAGGAGGAGGAGGAGGAGGAGGAAGAAGAGGGATCATTTCCAAGGCTTTCAGGGCAGTCATTCACAAGTGCCTCCAAGGGTGGGTTCCTGCACCAACAAACACCAGGTACACAATTGTCCAACAAGGGCACAGATCTGGAGGATGACGAGGTGGAGGATGAGGAGGAGGAGATGGAGGAGGAGGAACCATGTTCACAGCAGGGTGGCACCCAGACCAGCTCATGGCCATCACTGGTGCGTGGCTGGGGGGATACAGAGGACACAGACGATACACCTCCCACAGAGGACAGTTTTTCATTGCCTCTGGGCAGCCTGGCACACATGAGCGATTACATGCTGCAGTGTCTCCGCAACGACCGCCGAGTTGCCCACATTCTAACTGGTGCTGATTACTGGGTGGCTACCCTGCTGGATCCCCATTACAAGGACAAAGTACCATCCTTAATTCCCTCACTGGAGCATGACCGTAAGATGTGCGAGTACAAGCGCACGCTGGTAGACGCACTGCCGGTGGCATTCCCACCTGACAGCGGGGGCACGGTGGAAGCACAAGGTGAAGGCAGAGGAGGAGGAAGAGGTCGCCAACGCAGCCGGGGCACCGCCAGCACCTCAGAAGGCAGGGTTAGCATTGCCGAAATGTGGAAAAGCTTTGTCAGCACGCCACAAGAACCAACACCACCAGCTGAGATGGAACGTCTTAGCAGGAGGCAGCATTTAACCAACATGGTGGAGCAGTATGTGTGCACACGCTTACACGTACTGAATGACGAGTCTGCCCCCTTCAACTTCCGGGTCTCCAAATTGGGCACATGGCTTGAGCTTGCCCTTTACGCCTTGGAGGTGCTGGCCTACCCTGCAGCCAGTGTATTATCTGAACGTCTATTTAGCACAGCAGGGGGCGTTATCACAGACAAGCTCAGCCGCCTGTCCAGAGCCAATGTGGACAAGCTCACATTCATTAAAATGAACCAGGTCTGGATCCCACAGGACTTGTCCGTACCATGTGCAGAATAGACATGTATACCGGCCTTACCCAGCTATTGTTGTATTTTTGATCTTTCTCACCCTTTTGGGGTGTACCCTAATTAAAAAAATAAATAAAAAAAAACAGTGTTGGCTACCTTGTCCTCCTCCACCACCGCCGCTTCCACCTACACCGCCACATCCGCCGCCACTTCAACCTCCTACTCCATATGGACCTCATCCTCCTAGGTCAAGATTATTATTTTTTATTTTTATGTATTTTATGTTATTTTAAGTTATTTCCCTATCCACATTTGTTTGCAGAGCATTTGCTGTGCTCTTAACATGTTGCTGCCATTTGCAGCCCTCTAGCCCTTTCCATTACTTTTTTAGAGCCATTTTAGTCCTCAAAAGTTCGGGTTCCCATTGACTTCAATGGGGTTCGGGTTCAGGGTCAAGTTCGGTTCCCTGAACTCAAACTTTTTTGCGAAGTTCGGCCGAACCCGTCGAACCCGTACATTCAGGTGTCCGCTCAACTCTAGTTGTGACCATATCTCTGTGTGTGGGGTGGGGGGAAGGATTTGGAGGATCTGGAATAGAACAATTATTTTCTTTATATTATTATTAAGATTATTATTATTATTATTATTATTATTATAATACAATTCAAAAATATTTGGAGGATCTGGATTGGAAAAATTATTTTCTTTATATTAATATTTAATTTTTTAATTATTATTTTTATCATTATTATTGTTGTTATTATTATTATTATTATTATTATTATTATATCTGTAAGGGGGAATCAGTGTTTAAATAGTTGTATTAATAGATAGTATTTTGATAGATTATTTTATTCTGGAACATTTGGGGGATCTGGATTGGAAAACATATTTTCTTTATATTATTATTATTATTAAAATTATTACTATTAAATAAAATTCAAAAATATGCAGAGTATCTGGATTGGAAAAATTATTTTCTTTATATGATTATTATTATTATATTTATTTTTTAATTATTATTTTTATCATTATTATTGTTTTTATTATTATTATTATTATTATTATTATTATTATTATTATTATTATTATTATTATTATATCTGTGAGGGGGAATCAGTGTTTAAATTGTTGTATTGATAGATAGTATTTTGATCAATTTTATTCTGGAACATTTGGGGGATCTGGACTGGAAAAAATATTTTCTTTATATTATTATTATTATTATTATTAAGATTATTATTATTATTAGAATACAATTCAAAAATATGCAGAGGATCTGGATTGGAAATCTTTTTTTCTTTATATGGTTATTATTATTATATTTTTTAATTATTATTTTTATCATTATTTTTGTTATTATTATTATTATTATTATTATTATATCTGTAAGGGGGAATCCGTGTTTAAATGGTTGTATTGATAGATAGTATTTTGATCGATTTTATTCTGGAACATTTGGGGGATCTGGACTGGAAAAATATTTTCTTTATATTATTATTATTATTATTAAGATTATTATTATTAGAATAAAATTCAAAAATATGCAGAGGATCTTGATTGGAAATCTTTTTTTCATTATATGGTTATTATTATTATTATATTTTTTTATGATTATTTTTATCATTATTTTTGTTGTTATTATTATTATTATTATTATTATATCTGTAAGGGGGAATCAGTGTTTAAATGGTTGTATTGATAGATAGTATTTTGTTCTGGAACATTTGTAGAGTATTTTATTCTGCAAAAATTATTTTCTTTATATGATTATTATTATTATATTTTTTAATTATTATTTTTATAATTATTATTGTTGTTATTATTATTATTATTATTATTATTATTATTATATCTGTAGGGGGGAATCAGTGTTTAAATGGTTGTATTGATAGATAGTATTTTAATAGATTATTTTATTCTGGAACATTTGGGGGATCTGGATTGGAAAACATATTTTCTTTATATTATTATTATTAAGATTATTATTATTAGAATAAAATTCAAAAATATGCAGAGGATCTGGATTGGAAATCATTTTTTCTTTATATGGTTATTATTATTATATTTTTTAATTATTATTTTTATCATTATTTTTGTTATTATTATTATTATTATTATATCTGTAAGGAGGAATCAGTGTTTAAATGGTTGTATTGATAAATAGTATTTTGATCGATTTTATTCTGGAACATTTGGGGGATCTGGACTGGAAAAATATTTTCTTTATATTATTATTATTATTATTATTATTAAGATTATTATTATTATTATTATTAGAATAAAATTCAAAAATATGCAGAGGATCTGGATTGGAAATCTTTTTTTATTTATATAGTTATTATTATTATATTTTTTAATTATTATTTTTATCATTATTTTTGTTATTATTATTATTATTATTATTATTATTAATATTATTATATCTGTAAGGGGGAATCAGTGTTTAAATGGTTGTATTGATAGATAGTATTCTGATAGATTTTATTCTGGAACATTTGGGGGATCTAGATGGGAAAAAAAGTTTTCTTTATATTATTATTGTTATCAGTATTAGTATGAGAAACGAAAGAAGCCATACTGACTCTCCGCAGCCAGTGCAAGTAAAAGAAGTTCTATTGCTTTGGGCAAACAATGAGGCTTTGGTCAGCAATGGGCAATCAGGGCATGATCCACCAGTCACCTGGCCACGATTGATGCCAACCCCTGCTCTATATTATTATTATTAATATTCTAATAATTTCTGTATTGGAGGATCAGTATTTAATCACTTCGGGACGACCCGCCTTCGTTATGCATCGGTACTTTGACATTCAATACCGTTGTTATGGCAGCCGATAGCTGCCATAACCCCGGTATTTTCTGAAACGGCGGGCGGTCCACATTACGATAAAAGTGGTCTCTGCGGTGGATTCGCCGCGAGATCACTTTTATCGCCAGCAGAAGAGGTGCCCACCCCCCTCCTACTGCGTTCCTGTCGTCTCCGGCACTTACCGGAGCCGTTGGTAGCGGCGGAGGCGATCCGGTGCTTTCCCCTGTGAAGGCACTAAGTCGAGTTAGAGAATGATGGACCCCACCCTGTTGGATGATGGAATCAACGTCAAACATCACCTTCACCCAATGGCCTGAAAGGGACATTTTTTTTTTTTTTTTTTTTTTTTTTTATTTGCCTGAAAATTAAAGTGGAGTAACTTCCATTAACTTGCATGAATAAAATTCTACAATATACAGCAGTAGTATCATTTTTCAGAAAAGCTCCACCATTTATCATTAGAAAGCCGTCCTTGAGCTTCAGTCAGTAACTTTGCCAAGGCTGAGGTGATGGCATCAGTCTGCTGCAGGCAGGAAGAAGCATTTGTTCAGTCTCCCCTCCCCCCAGTAATCAGATTGTACATTGTAACTTAGTAGCAAGTCACTAGGTGAAGGGCTTCAGAAGGGGTTGAACAGACATTTGTGAATACATAGGCAGCAGCAGGGCTGGACTGGGACAGAAATTTGGCCCTGGAATTCATCCAGACTGACCCACTTACATTTTGAGTGTCCCATCAATCAGCACTCCCCTACATCAGAGTGTCCCATCAGCACCCCTTACATTAGAATGTCCCATCAGCACCCCTTACATTAGAGTGTCCCATCACCAGCCCCCTTACATCAGAGTGTCCCATCAGCACCCCTTACATTAGAGTGTCCCATCACCAGCCCCCTTACATCAGAGTGTCCCATCAGCACCCCTTACATTAGAGTGTCCCATCAGCACCCCCTTACATCAGAGTGTCCCATCAGCACCCCTTACATTAGAGTGTCCCATCACCAGCCCCCTTACATCAGAGTGTCCCATCAGCACCCCTTACATTAGAGTGTCCCATCACCAGCCCCCTTACATCAGAGTGTCCCATCAGCACCCCTTACATTAGAGTGTCCCATCACCAGCCCCCTTACATCAGAGTGTCCCATCAGCACCCCCTTACATCACAGTGTCCCATCACCAGCCCCCTTACATCAGAGTGTCCCATCACCAGCCCCCTTACATCAGAGTGTCCCATCAGCACCCCCTTACATCACAGTGTCCCATCACCAGCCCCCTTACATCAGAGTGTCCCATCACCAGCCCCCTTACATCACAGTGTCCCATCACCAGCCCCCTTACATCACAGTGTACCATCACCAGCCCCCTTACATCACAGTGTCCCATCACCAGCCACCTTACATCACAGTGTCCCATCACCAGCCCCCTTACATCAGAGTGGCCCATTACCAGCCCCCTTACATCAGAGTTTCCCATCAGCACCCCCTTACATCAGAGTGTCCCATCACCAGCCCCCTCACATCAGAGTGTCCCATCAGCAGCCCCCTTACATCAGAGTGTCCCATCAGCAGCCCCCTTACATCAGAGTGTCCCATCACCAGCCCCCTTACATCAGAGTGTCCCATCACCAGCCCCCTTACATCAGAGTGTCCCATCAGCAGCCCCCTTACATCAGAGTGGCCCACTGAGCCATTGGCCCACCGGGAAACTCCCGGTAGTCCCGATGGCCAGTACATGCCTGGGCAGCAGAATTCACATGGTTGTGTCATCTTCGGAGCTACCATCTCAGGTCGGGAAGTAGATGGTGACCCTGGATGGTGGCTGAACAAAGATGGTATCATTACCAGGGGCTTGTGCAAAATCTCACACCTTACATCATGTTTTTGGACATTCAGCACCTGCCTTGACACACATTACACAACACCATGTTACCTGTATTAAGGTAGGTGTTAATGTTGGTGTATGCTCCTGACACTTGCTGGGACTGAGGAAGCCACTTGGATGGGTGAGGAAACGTCTTCAATATTACAGAACAAGTCCAGTTATTATTATTTTTATACAGGATTTATATTATTAGTTCAATGTGAAGGACTACTACTAGATATAGCTTCATGATGAATTCAGGACTACTACAAATCTGGCATGCAGAGGGTCAGTATAACAGCCAGGCAAACCTGCATTTTCCCCAATGAGGTCAGCAAAGGCAGGTGACAGGTGGATTTTATTGCCTACAAAAAATTGCAAAAAAAATTAGTATAATAACAATATTGCCACCGCCATAGTTATCACCTCACTGTGTATAATTATTTCATTGGTTACATTGTGTTTATTGATTTGGCAAATTTGTAACAATTCTGAAATTAAAACGTAAACACAGCAGAGATGGAGATATCCTCAAACTCTATGACCATCAGAATCTGGCAACAACCGCGGTCCGTAAATCTGTCCCACCTGGTGCTAAATTTATACTTTGTGTCTCAAAAAATGACGAAGGAGGATGGATGGAGGAAACGGAAGGCCATCCTGTCCTCTCTGGGGAGACCAATACCTCTGAATAACTCTTCTTCCCGAAAAAGCCAACTTCCTGACTTTGGGTCAGCCTGGATGATAATACAGATAGTAATCCTTTACACAATGACTGTCTAAAGGGAAAAAAAAAAATATTCCATCAATTTTCATAGATACTGTAAATGACTAAACTCTAATATACTGTATATACCGAGGTTCTTCAAAAAGTTTCCACGCTTTTTTTTAACTCTATTAAATATAACTTTTTGATGATCCCGTGTGTATATATATATATATATATATATATATATATATATATATATATATATATATATATATATATATATATATATATATATATATATATATAGACAATAAAGCCAAAGTTTAAAAAAAAAAAGACAACTAAAGCCTACATTTTATAATAATTATAAAAAGACAATTAAACCCTATGTTTCGTATAAATAATTTTTTTTAAAAAAAAGCTAAGTTGAAAAAAAAAGACAATTAAAGCCTAAATTTTGTAAATAAAATTTCAAAAAAAGACAAAGCTAAATAATAATTATAAAAAGACAATTAAAGCCTATGTTTAGTAAAAAAAAATAAAATAAAATAAAAAAAAAGCATAAGGTAAGTTAAAAAAAAAGACAATTAAAGCCTAAATTTTGTAAATACTATTTCAAAAAAAGACAAAGCTTACATTTATAAATAATAATTATAAAAAGACAATTAAAGCCTATGTTTAGTAAAAAGAAAAAAAAAAGGAAAAAAAAGCATAAGGTAAGTAAAAAAAATAAAGACAATTAAAGCCTAAATTTTGTAAATAAAATTTAAAAAAAAGACAAAGCTTACATTTATTAAAAATAATTATAAAAAAGACAATTAAAGCCTATGTTTAGTAAAAAAAAAAAAAAAAGTATAAGGTAAAAAAAAAAAAAAAAAGAAGACAATTAAAGCCTAAGTATTGTAAATAAAATTTCAAAAAAGACAACTAAAGTCTACATTTAATAATAAATCTAAAAAGACAATTAAAGCCTATGTTTACTAAAAAAATAAATAAAATACTAGCATACTTGCACATTATGACATTGCCTTGCAAGAGTTTTTGTTTATTTTTTTAAGCACCAGTTTTGGGAGGTCTGAATCACCAGCTGACCTTGCTCTAGATGTCTAAGTAGGGGTTCATCCTGCTAGAACTCCAAAATCAGATCTCTGCTGCAGTACTTTTAAAGCCAATCAAGAGAATCCCTGTCCTCTGGCTGTATTCTCTATGCTGTAAAATAAAGATAGAAATCAGTTGTAAATGAAAGGCTCTTTTACAAAATTACTGTGAGTAGAACTGGAAACCTAGCCACTGGAATTTAATGCAGATATCGCCACATACCTGGCCTGGGGGCTAACCTTCTCCTCCTCCTCTCTCTTCTATTGACATAGAGCCCGAGCCACGCAGGAAGGTAGGCAGAGCATTAGTCTCCGCTAGTTGCATTAAGTGTGGCCAGTTTGGCCAGTCACTGGCCACTTTTTGGGGGCCACCAGTCCCTGCCCCCCCCAGCCAAGTACACCCCATAACCCTGGCGCCAGTCCCTGTCCAGTTCCCCTTAACACTTGTGCGAGGGCAGTCATCAGAAATTTTGGGGCCCCTTAAACAGCTTTAGGCCTGCCCCCTCCCCCCACGCCTAACCACCAACATTCCCCAGGGCCCGCCCACTGGCTGACCCACTGAATCCACTCAGTGGCTATCCCACTATGTCCTTCTCCTCCTCCATCCCATATCCTCCTCCTCCAGTCCAATCACCCTCATCCCATGTCCTCCTCCCCCTCCAGTCCCATCTCCCCATCCCACGTTCTCCTTCTCCAGTCCCATCTCCCCCATCCCATGTCCTCCTCCAGTCCCATCTCCCCAACCCATGTCCTTCTCCTCCTCCAGTCCCGTCTCCCCATCCCATGTCCATGTCCTCCTCCAGTCCCATCTCCCCATCCCATGCCCTTCTCCTCCAGTTCCATCTCCCCATCCCATGCCCTTCTCCTCCAGTTCCATCTCCCCATCCCATGTCCTTTTCCTCCTCCAGTCCCATCTCCCCATCCCATGTCCTTTTCCTCCTCCGGTCCCATCTCCCCACCCCATATCCTCCTCCAGTCCCATCTCCTCCATCCCATGTCCTCCTCTTCCAGTCTTATCTCCTCCATACACTATCCTCCTCCTCCTCCATAAAACGTTATCCTCTATGCCATGTCATCTCCTCCAATTCCATCTCCTCCATCCCAGAAAAATACAGGTGAACATATACACATGATTCAAAACCCGGACTGTCTGGGTGAATCCTGGTCAGGTGGCAACCCTACTGTCACCCTGTATACTGATAGCAGCCAGTGTGGCCCAAGACAATACATACAGAAGAAGCACAGTGTTGGGCCCCAAAACACAATACAGTAGAGCAGCAGAATGTAGCCCCTGGGTTCCCCAGAATACAATGTAGGAAAGCATCAGAGTGTGGCTCCCAGGGGCCCAAAACACAGAATATAAGTACAGCACAGTGTGGTCCCGGGAGGTCCAGAATACTATCAAAGGGAGGCAGCAGAAGGTGGCTCCCCACTCAACATAGAACAGTGTCCCCCCCCCCCTCCATGGGGCCCCAGAAGCTGCCTAAACCAAAACACATACGTCACGTCCGTGTGTGGCCTCCAGGTTCCATCCTCACACATTGCGCTCAGCCCCATGTCAGTCTCACCTGGATGAACTGTATGGTGAGAGTGGACTTTCCACCCCACCTCCTACCATCACCACCAGCCGGTACTTCGCCTACATGGAGCCCTCTCTCCCGTCGGACATCCCGCTGTCCACACTGGAGCCTCACTGACTGAGCACAACCATTGCACAACCGTTGCTGAGGCGGGGCCTCACTGCGGGCTAAAGAACAGGGAAGGGCGGAGTCTGCCTAGGCCCCCAAAATGTGTGTGGGCTATCCCCCCTGATGCCGGGACTGTTTTTGTGTGGGAATCGGGACCAAAAAAATAAATGTATTTTATTGGGATTTTATGTGATAGACCAACACAAAGTGGCACATAATTGTGAAGTGGAAGGAAAATAATAAATGTTTTTCAATTCTTTTTTTTTACAAATAAATATGTGTGGAGGGCATTTGTGTGGCGCCCCCCTGAGTCAATACTTTGTAGGACCTCCTTTCTCTGCAATTACAGCTGCAAGTCTTTTTGGGGATGTCTCTACCAGCTTTGCACATCTAGAGAGGGACATTTCTGCCCATTCTTCTTCTTTGCAAAATAACCCAAGCTCTGTCAGATTGGATGGAGAGCGTCTGTGAACAACAATTTTCAAGTCTTGCCACAGATTCTCAATGTGATTTAGTTCTGGACTTTGACTGGGCCATTCTAACACATGATTATGCTTTGATCTAAACCATTCCATTGTAGCTCTGGCTGTATGTTTAGGGATCGTTGTCCTGCTGGAAGGTGAACCTCCACCCCGGTCTCAAGTCTTTTGCAGATTCTAACAGGTTTTCTTCTAAGGAGATGGTGTGTTCAGGGTGATGTTCAGTGTTAGTTTTCTGCCACCAATAGCATTTTGCTTTTAGGCCGAAAAGTTCAATTTTGGTCTCATCTGACCAAAGCACCTTCTTCCACGTGTTTGCTGTGTCCCCCACATGGCTTCTCGCAAACTGCAAACAGGACTTCTTATGGCTTTCTTTCACCAATGTCTTTCTTCTTGTCACTCTTCCATAAAGGTCAGATTAGTGGAGAGACGACTAATAGTTGTCCTGTGGACAGATTCTCCCTCCTGAGCTGTCGATCTCCTCCAGACTTACCATGGGCCTCTTGGCTGCTTCTCTGATGAATGCTCTCCATGTCCGGCCTGTCAGTTTAGGTGGATGGCCATGTCTTGGTATGTTTGCAGTTGTGCCCATACTCTTTACATTTTCTGTTGTTTATTCAGTAAGGTTCTCTAACAAACCTCTGAGGTCTTCACAGAACAGCTGTATTTATACTGAGATTAAATTACACACAGGTGGATGCTATTTACTAATTTGGTGACATTTGATCTATTTTTATAGACTATCAAACCTTATATAATCTTGTTGAACATCCCATTAAAAAACCTTGGCCATTAATATGGAGTTTCCCCCCTCACCCCTCCCCAAGATCATTAATATGAAGTTGCTCTTATGTGGTTTATAACATCTTCTGGGAAGACTTTATACAAGATTTTAGAGGGTGTCTATGGGAATTTATACCATTTGTAAGGTCAGGTATTGATGTGGCATGAGAAGACCTGGCTCACCAGTCATCCAATTCATCCCAAAGGTGTTCAGTAGGGTTGTGCTCAGGGCAATTGAGTTTCTACACATCAAATTGGTCAAACCATGTCTTTATGGAATTGGCACCACTCTTCTTGGAAGGCTTTCCACAAGGTTTTTGGAGGATGTCTGCGGGAATTTGTTTCCATTTGTGAGGTCAGGTCATTGGTGTTCCAATTCATCCCAAAGGTGTTCAGTAGGGTTGTGGTTCAAAGGTGTACAGTAGGGTTGGGGGGTCCAAAGGTGTCCAGTAGGGTTGGGGGTCCAAAGGTGTCCAGTAGGGATGGGGTTCAAATGTGTTCAGTAGGGTTGAGGTGTAAAGGTGTTCAGTAGGGTTCAGGTATAAAGGTGTTCAGTAGGATTGAGGTCCAAAGGTGTTCAATAGGGTTGAGGTCCAAAGGTGTTCAGCAGAGTTGAGATTTAAAGATGCTCCAAAGGGTTGAGGTCCAAAGGTGTCCAGCAGGGTTGAGGTCCGAAGGTGTTCAAAAGGGTTGAGGTCCAAAGGTGTCCAGCAGGGTTGAGGTCCAAAGGTGTTCAAAAGGGTTGAGGTTAGTGATGGCCGAACGGTTCGCCCGGCGGTCGTTTCGCGGCGAATTTCCGACTTTCGCCGTCCGCGGGTTCGAACGCCTTTTTCCGTCGTTCGCCCCGGCGGACTTACGTGTTTAATGTATACAAGAACTTTAACCTTTCGTGACACGTTTATCATGTGTTACAGGACAACCAATTGAGACATGACAGCTCATGGACACTTGGACATTCCCCCTAACCTATAAATACACCCGATCCGGTGGCCATTTTACATTCTTTCTTCTGTCACTGTAGGGAAAGGATCCTGTGTGGAGTAGGGACAGAGAAAACGCTAGCTATTTGGTACACAAAAGTTCTTTTCAGGACTGGTATAGGTGTTAGGTCAGCAGCCTGAGTTTCTTTTGTCAGTTTAGATAAAGGGACAGAGCGCTGTATGCTGCTATTTTAGGGACAGCTCAGCCAGATTAGTCTTTCTTCATCATCATCATCATCATCATCATTAGCTGTTACTATCAGGTCCACAAAAGAGCTGTTCCAGCTAATCGTTCCAGCCTACTCTTTTTTGCCAATTTGTATAGGGACAGGCAGGAAGCAGTGTGTCAGGCAGTGAGGATAATTTTAAAGACTTGCTGTTACTATTAGTTCCACAAAGGTTCTTTTCAGGACTGGTATCAGTGGTACGGTAATAGGCTTGTACACGTATAATATTCTTTCTTCCAAATATAGAAAGAATATTATACTTGACTGCTGCCCTTCTGCTGCAGTCTGCTAATCATTCACAACTCACTTGTTCCACAAAGCTCTTTATCAGGACTGGTAACTTGGTCTGTCTAGGGTGCTACGGTACATAGGCTTGGGTGCGGTACAGTCTGCTGTTCTGTAAGGACCGCTATCGGTCCACAATACATAGGGTTGCCGTGCACTACTGCTGACCGCTGCCCTATACTGCAGCAGTCCTTCATTGGTATAGGGACTGACGTACAGTCTGCTAATCACTAACACACAACCTGCTTGGTCCACAAAAGTTCTTATAAGGACTGGTAACTTGGTATAGGGTGCTACGGTACATAGGCCTGAGTGCGTTACAGTCTGCTGTTCTGTAAGGACCGCTATCGGTCCACAATACATAGGGTTGCCGTGCACTACTGCTGACCGCTGCCCTATACTGCAGCAGTCCTTCAGCGGTATAGGGACTGACGCACAGTCTGCTAAACACTAACACACAACCTGCTTGGTCCACAAAAGTTTTTATAAGGACTGGTAACTTGGTATAGGGTGCTACGGTACATAGGCCTGAGTGCAGTACAGTCTGCTGTTCTGTAAGGACCGCTATCGGTCCACAATACATAGGGTTGCCGTGCACTACTGCTGACCGCTGCCCTATACTGCAGCAGTCCTTCATTGGTATAGGGACTGACGTACAGTCTGCTAATCACTAACACACAACCTGCTTGGTCCACAAAAGTTCTTATAAGGACTGGTAACTTGGTATAGGGTGCTACGGTACATAGGCCTGAGTGCGTTACAGTCTGCTGTTCTGTAAGGACCGCTATCGGTCCACAATACATAGGGTTGCCGTGCACTACTGCTGACCGCTGCCCTATACTGCAGCAGTCCTTCATTGGTATAGGGACTGACGTACAGTCTGCTAATCACTAACACACAACCTGCTTGTTCCACAAAAGTTCTTATAAGGACTGGTAACTTGGTATAGGGTGCTACGGTACATAGGCCTGAGTGCGTTACAGTCTGCTGTTCTGTAAGGACCGCTATCGGTCCACAATACATAGGGTTGCCGTGCACTACTGCTGACCGCTGCCCTATACTGCAGCAGTCCTTCATTGGTATAGGGACTGACGTACAGTCTGCTAATCACTAACACACAACCTGCTTGGTCCACAAAAGTTCTTATAAGGACTGGTAACTTGGTATAGGGTGCTACGGTACATAGGCCTGAGTGCGTTACAGTCTGCTGTTCTGTAAGGACCGCTATCGGTCCACAATACATAGGGTTGCCGTGCACTACTGCTGACCGCTGCCCTATACTGCAGCAGTCCTTCAGCGGTATAGGGACTGACGCACAGTCTGCTAAACACTAACACACAACCTGCTTGGTCCACAAAAGTTTTTATAAGGACTGGTAACTTGGTATAGGGTGCTACGGTACATAGGCCTGAGTGCGTTACAGTCTGCTGTTCTGTAAGGACCGCTATCGGTCCACAATACATAGGGTTGCCGTGCACTACTGCTGACCGCTGCCCTATACTGCAGCAGTCCTTCATTGGTATAGGGACTGACGTACAGTCTGCTAATCACTAACACACAACCTGCTTGTTCCACAAAAGTTCTTATAAGGACTGGTAACTTGGTATAGGGTGCTACGGTACATAGGCCTGAGTGCGTTACAGTCTGCTGTTCTGTAAGGACCGCTATCGGTCCACAATACATAGGGTTGCCGTGCACTACTGCTGACCGCTGCCCTATACTGCAGCAGTCCTTCATTGGTATAGGGACTGACGTACAGTCTGCTAATCACTAACACACAACCTGCTTGGTCCACAAAAGTTCTTATAAGGACTGGTAACTTGGTATAGGGTGCTACGGTACATAGGCCTGAGTGCGTTACAGTCTGCTGTTCTGTAAGGACCGCTATCGGTCCACAATACATAGGGTTGCCGTGCACTACTGCTGACCGCTGCCCTATACTGCAGCAGTCCTTCAGCGGTATAGGGACTGACGCACAGTCTGCTAAACACTAACACACAACCTGCTTGGTCCACAAAAGTTCTTATAAGGACTGGTAACTTGGTATAGGGTGCTACGGTACATAGGCTTGAGTGCGGTACAGTCTGCTGTTCTGTAAGGACCGCTATCGGTCCACAATAGATAGGGTTGACGTGCACCACTGCTGACCGCTGCCCTATACTGCAGCAGTCCTTCAGCGGTATAGGGACTGACGTACAGTCTGCTAAACACTAATACACAACCTGCTTGGTCCACAAAAGTTCTTATAAGGACTGGTAACTTGGTATAGGGTGCTACGGTACATAGGCTTGAGTGCGGTACAGTCTGCTGTTCTGTAAGGACCGCTATAGGTCCACAATAGATAGGGTTGACGTGCACCACTGCTGACCGCTCACCTATACTGCAGCAGTCCTTCAGCGGTATAGGGACTAAGAGTTTTGTCACAGGGTCATTTAAAAAATGACATGCAGAGGAAGAGGCAGGCCCTTCCGCAGGGGTGGTAGGGGTAGGGCAGGAGCAACAGGCTTGAGCCAAAGTGGGAAGTTGCAGAAGGTGCGTTCAATTACTTTAAAGGATGCACCAGACTTGGTTGAGTGGCTCGCTCAGCCTTACTCTTCTGCACCCTCCTCATCCTCTCGATCTGCACCCTCTTCTTCACTCTCTGCTATGTGCACCCCCAAAGACACTACCACCAACAACACGACCACCACCACCACCACCACATACCTTCCGCTTGAGTCACTGGAATTATTTTCCGATCCATATCAAGAGGACATTTCTGATGCGCAGCCACTCTTGGTATTGGATCAGGAAGAGGAGGTAGCAACAAGCGCTACTCAGCAGTCTGACGCCAGTACCCAGATCAGCCCAAGGAGGAGGTTGGTCCCCGGTGTTGCTGCCTACTCTACTTATAGCGGTGGGGAAGGTGACGTTGATGATGACGTGTCTAGTGATGTCACGTGGGTGCCCACAAGAGAGGAAGAGGAGGGGAGTTCAGAGGGAGATATGGACCAGCAGATAGGGAGGAGAAGCAGCAATGACTTACATTGCACAGCAGGGACAAAGCAGACTGCAAATGTATCAGGAGCGAGTCATCGACCATGTACGGTCACATCTGGCGCTCCCAGGACACCGGCACATGGCTCCGCAGTGTGGGCTTTTTTTAACGTGTCCGCTGCTGACAATAGCGTTGCCATCTGCAATCTTTGCAGTCAACGCGTTAGTCGCGGTAAGCCCAATACTCACCTAGGGACGACCGCCTTAAGAAGGCACATGAGCAGCCATCACCGAGCCCAGTGGGAGCAACGGAACACACAAAGCCACACTGCAGGCTCTCACCGTCCAGCCTCGTCTTCTACTTCTCCTTCTCCTCTCTCCTCACAATTGTCCTCCACTCCACCTTCCATCACGCCAAGCTCACATTTTTCTGCAAAAAGGCAGGCTTCCGTGGGCCTAATGTTTGAGCGTAAAAAAATGATGACGCCGGATAACCCTCTTGCCCAACGGTTGGCGGCTGGCTTGTCAGAACTCATAGCCCGCCAACTACTGCCATATAAACTGGTGGACTCGGAGGCCTTTCGCAAATTTGTGGCCATTGGAACACCACAATGGAAGGTCCCAGGAAGGAAGTATTTCTCAGAGAAGGGCATCCCAGAGCTATATGGCCATGTTCAGCGGCAAGTGAATGTATCTCTGGCACACAGTGTCGGTGCCAAGATACATCTGACCACAGACACGTGGTCTAGCAAACACGGGCAGGGAAGGTATATCAGTTTTACTGCCCACTGGGTGAACCTTCTGACGGCCGTCAAGCATGTAACCCGTGGCACCCGTGTAGATTTGGTTTTACCGCCACGGATTGCATGCAGGCCTGACTCTTCTTCTCCTCCTCCTACTCCATCCTCCTCCCTCTCCTCCTCAGCTGCCTCCTCCTTTTCCGCTGCTAGCGTCTCTTCCACTGCACCGCCCAAGCTCCCCAGAACCTATTCCACATGCCAGGTGAGACGTTGCCATGCCGTGCTGCGTCTGTTGTGCCTGGAAGCAAAGAGCCACACTGGCCCGGCACTCCTTTCAGCTTTGCGTTCACAGGCAGATGAGTGGCTAACACCGCTCAATTTGACAGTTGGTAAAGTGGTGTGTGACAACGGTGCCAATCTGCTTAGCGCATTGAAACAGGGCAAAATCACGCACGTGCCGTGCATGGCACACGTCTTAAACTTGGTCGTGCAGCGATTCCTTGTCAAATACCCTGGGGTCCAGGACATCTTGCGGCAGGCAAGGAAAATCTCGGCCCATTTCAGAAGATCTTACACGGCCATGGCTCGCCTTGCTGACATTCAGCGGCGACACCATCTGCCGGTCAGACGTCTTATTTGCGATTGCCCGACGCGATGGAACTCAACCTTCTATATGCTTGATAGGCTGCTCCAGCAGAAACGTGCAGTTAACGTCTACCTGTATGAACTCTGCGAAAGAAACGGTTCTGGGGAGCTGGGTTTTTTTTCACCGCGCCAGTGGCTGCTCATGCGCGACACATGCAGACTTCTGCGGCCATTTGAGGAGATCACCAAACTGGTCAGTCGCAGCCATGGCGCCATCAGTGACATGGTACCTTATGCCTTCTTTCTGGAGCGTGCATTGCGTCGTGTCATTGATCAGGCTGTGGAGGAGCAGGAGCGGGAAGATGAGGAAGTCGCAATGCTGGATGAATTCCCAGGGGGGGCTACTCTATCTGAGACAAGTCAACAACAGGAGTCTGATGAGGAGTCAGAGGAGGATGGTGCCGGGGCGGATGAGCAGGAGCAAGAAGAGCATGCTTTAAACCTTTCTGGGATCCCTGTTGTGCGAGGATGGGGAGAGGAGAATGAAGAGGACGACATTATCCTGGATGATGAGCAGGAGCCAGGCCACCACACCGCTTCCACTTTAGTGCAAATGGGGGCCTTCATGCTCCAGTGTTTTAATAGGGACCCCCGTATAAAAAGCATGAGGGTCAAGGACCAGTACTGGGTGGCAACGTACTTAGACCCCCGGTACAAACACAAAATGGCGGAAATGTTACCGCCGTCGCAGAGGGCTGTCAGAATGCAGCACTTCCAGGCCTTGCTTCGAGAAATGCTGCATTCTGCTTTTGCGTGCGCTGGCAGAGGAGCAATTCCCACTCCCAGAGAAGGATTTGCGGGTACCAATCCAACAGCGCCTGCAAGAAGAGGCCGGTTTGAAGATGTGTTGGTGACTTCGGATATGAGGTCATTCTTTCAGCCGACCCATCGACAGGTGTCATCCGGATCCAGCATCAGGGAACGCCTAGACCGTCAGGTGTCCGACTACATTGGGTTAACGGCCGATGTGGACGCTCTGAGGAGTGATGAACCCCTAGACTACTGGGTGGGCAGGCTTGACCTCTGGCCAGAGCTTGCCCAATTTGCAATCGAACTGTTGGCTTGCCCCTCATCCAGTGTCCTGTCCGAAAGGACGTTCAGCGCAGCAGGGGGGATTGTGACCGATAAGCGTACTCGCCTAGCTCACCACAGTGTTAACTACCTCACATTTCTAAAAATGAATGAGGCATGGATCTCGGAGGAATTCAACACATGTGATCAGTAGACCATGTATATGTCTATAAACAATTTTTGGAATCAAGCACACAGACCTTCTTAATTCATTTGGCTCACTTCCCTGACCCAAAAAAGCACACCGTACTATATGCCCCTACCCTCCTCTTTGAAGAGGTTGAGCGGTGTCATATTTCTACTGGGGCTGCTTATTATGAGGGGTTCCCACCATCCCTGTGCTGTGCTGACTTCCTCCTGGGTGTTCTTATTATGAGGGGCTCCCACCATCCCTGTGCTGTGCTGACTTCCTCCTGGGGGTTCTTATTATGAGGGGATCACACCATCCCTGTGCTGTGCTGACTTCCTCCTGGGGCTGCTTACGGTGCTGCTGTCAGCGCTGTATGTCACGGAGCTGCTGTCAGCGCTGTATGTCACGGAGCTGCTGTCAGCGCTGTATGTCACGGAGCTGCTGTCAGCGCTGTATGTCACGGAGCTGCTGTCAGCGCTGTATGTCACGGAGCTGCTGTCAGCGCTGTATGTCACGGAGCTGCTGTCAGCGCTGTATGTCACGGAGCTGCTGTCAGCGCTGTATGTCACGGAGCTGCTGTCAGCGCTGTATGTCACGGAGCTGCTGTCAGCGCTGTATGTCACGGAGCTGCTGTCAGCGCTGTATGTCACGGTGCTGCTGTCAGCGCTGTATGTCACGGAGCTGCTGTCAGCGCTGTATGTCACGGAGCTGCTGTCAGTGCTGTATGTCACGGAGCTGCTGTCAGCGCTGTATGTCACGGAGCTGCTGTCAGCGCTGTATGTCACGGAGCTGCTGTCAGCGCTGTATGTCACGGTGCTGCTGTCAGCGCTGTATGTCACGGAGCTGCTGTCAGCGCTGTATGTCACGGAGCTGCTGTCAGCGCTGTATGTCACGGAGCTGCTGTCAGCGCTGTATGTCACGGAGCTGCTGTCAGCGCTGTATGTCACGGAGCTGCTGTCAGCGCTGTATGTCACGGTGCTGATGTCAGTGCTCTGTATTACGGTGCTGCTGTCAGTGCTCTGTATCTCCTGCACCCTCTTGTTTGCCTACCCTGGTCCCTGACCTTCCCTCTCCTCCATTGCCTTCATTAGCTCCATAGTCCTGAATTGTCAGAACAATTTCCCAAATAAAAAAAAAATGCTTGTAGTTATCGATCCCAAATTCACCTCATACATGTATTATGCTATTGTCCAGGTGGTGGGACTACGTGCTACCCCCTAATAATTACCCCGTGGCCGCAAATTCGACCTAAAGGTTTGCGAAATTCGCCTCCCATTGAAGTCAATGGAGCCCGCGGCGAACGGTCGTTTTCGCGAACGTTTGTGTCCGTTCGCGTTTCGCGTTCGCGAAACGTCCCGTCGGAAGTTCGTCCATCACTAGTTGAGGTCCAAAGGTGTCCAGCAGGGTTGAGGTCCAAAGGTGTTCAAAAGGGTTGAGGTCCAAAGGTGTTCAAAAGGGTTGATGTCCAAAGGTGTTCAAAAGGGTTGAGGTCCAAAGGTGTTCAAAAGGGCTGAGGTCCAAAGGTGTTCAAAGGGGTTGAGGTCCAAAGGTGTTCAAAAGGGTTGAGGTCCAAAGGTGTTCAAAAGGGTTGAGGTCCAAAGGTGTTCAAAAGGGTTGAGGTCCAAAGGTGTTCAAAAGGGTTGAGGTCCAAAGGTGTTCAGCAGGGTTGAGGTCCAAAAGTGTGCAGTCAGTAGGGTTGAAGTTCAAAGGTGTTCATTAGGGTTGAGCTCCAAAGGTGTTCAATAGGGTTGAGGTTCAAAGGTGTTCAGCAGAATTGAGATTTAAAGATGCTCCATAGGGTTGAGGTCCAAATCTGTCCAGCAGGGTTGAGGTTCAAAGGTGTTCAGTAGGGATGAGATCCAAAAGTGTGCAGTCAGTATGGTTGAAGTTCAAAGGTCTTCATTAGGGTATAGCTCCAAAGGTGTTCAATAGGGTTGAGGTTCAAAGGTGTTCAGCAGAGTTGAGATTTAAAGATGCTCCATATGGTTGAGGTCCAAAGGTGTCCAGCAGGGTTGAGGTCTGAAGGTGTTCAGTAGGGTTGAGGTCCAAAGGTGTTCAGCAGGGTTGAGGTCCAAAAGTGGGCAGTCAGTAGGGTTGAAGTTCAAAGGTGTTCATTAGGGTTGAGCTCCAAAGTTGTTCAATAGGGTTGAGATTCAAAGGTGTTCAGCAGAGTTGAGATTTAAAGATGCTCCATAGGGTTGAGGTCCAAAGGTGTCCAGCAGGGTTGAGGTTCAAAGGTGTTCAGTAGGGTTGAGGTCAGGGCTCTGTACAGGACACTTGAGTTCCTCCACACCAAACTAGTCAAACCAAGTCTTTATGAAGCTGGCTTTGTACACAGGGGACAGTCATGCTACAACAGAAAAGAGTCTTTACCAAACTGTTACCACAAGGTTGGAAGAACACAATTGTCTACAATGTCTTTGTATGATGTATAGTGCCTTTCACTGGAGACACCTGAGGTCAGTTATTTTTCCTTATAGACCTTGTAGACCTTACAGATATGTTGTTCAGGTCATAGTGTGTACTTTTCATTGCCTGCTCCCCCATTTTGTTCCCCCATTGAAGCTAAGTGAAATACCTGGTACTTCTATGTATAAGGAGTACAAAACCATGAATCTATTCTATTCTTTTATTTTCTATTCTATTTTATTCTATTCTTGTTTTATAATTCGATTTCAAATCAAATTTGGAATCCAAATTCAATTTTCAAATTTGATTGAATTCGATTTGAATTTGAATTTTGGACAAATTTAGTATGGTTATTTCAGACTATTGTAATTTGGAAATTCAGATACATCCGAATTTCCGAATAACGAAAAACCCCTAATTTCAATTCGGAACAAACCAAACCGCACGTGTCTATTTGACAGCTCAGTCACTGTGAGGGAACGCGCTCCTAACACAGAAACACATGCTGCCCATGAACACAAAAGCAGGCGATAAAGCCCACCTATTTGCCGCCACACATTCGCGTTTTACGGGCAGCGAGAGGTTAAAAAGCGCATCAGGCACATAGTAACATAACACACACGAATCTCACAATGGACGTTCCTTCGTTCTGTCTGACCGCAGGATTCTATCTGCTTTATTTATCCTCTAACATCCCTCTTGATAATCCCCCGGCGCTGTAATAATTATTTGGTTTCTCCTAATATTGTTTTGCTTGGCCGGGATCTGTTTGCGAACGCGCCATGGCAACAATAAACACGTAACGGCCAACTGTCCATGTGAAACGCCGCTTATCTTTGTATCAAGTCACGGGATCACGATATAGGTCACTGCGGTTTGAATTGCAGCACATACAGTACAGAGGTCCAAATAAACCTTTTTGGAGGAACCGCAGCTAATAGGACAAACTCTTCTCGTGTTATCTGCAAGCAGAAACTCGGCCGGGTGGGGAATCGACTGTTCTCAGATGCAGGGAGGCGGCGCCATCTTGTGGTCATAATGAGTCATGCTGGCGTTAGGATGCAATTTCTGAGCCGCAGAGTTTAAGGCGACGTTGGCGTTGAGGTGGTGCGTTTTGGATTGTTTAGGCGCCATGCAGACTGGGCGTTTTATCCCTGGCACACGAGATCCTGGTGTTTAGGTGCAGGTGCATCATCCAGCCCCACTGTTGGCACCAGACGCCTTAATCACGGGGCAGCTGTCATTACTGCATAGCTCCCAACAGTCCCTGATTTCGAGGGTCTGTCCCTGATTTAGAGGGTCTGTCCCTGATTTGGAGCAATGTCCCTCTGTCCCTCATTCCTCCTCATAAATGGTGGTGGTCATGCCAAGCGAGTGACCCACTGTGATTATTATGCAGAAGGACGGCCATTCGCATGGAACCCAGAAGACTATGCACATCACTGGAGTAGCTCGAACTTCTACAGCTTCCACAGAGGAAAAACCACGTGTTAGCCCTTGTACACACAGTAGGAGATTCAGACGGAATGTGTCCTATCGGACCATTTTGTCGGATATTCCGACTGTGTGTGGTCTCCATCGGACTGTTTCCGTCGGAATATCCGACGGACCAAGTTTTCCAACTTGCCGGTAAAATTTTCCGACAAAATGCTCCGATAGGACATACTCCGATCATGTGTAGCCTACTCCGACAGACAAAGTGTCACGTATGCTCAGATCAAATTCCTAGGCCAAAGCTATTGGCTACTAGCCTGAACGTAGTCCCGTCGTAACAAAATAACGTCATCACGTTATGTACAATCGGATTTTCCGACAACTTAGTCCGACCGTGTGTATGCAACATCACTTCCGCACCTCTTCCCGAATTAATCCGTCGGAATTACTCCGACGGATTTGGTTGTCGAAATCTCCGACCGTGTGTACAAGAGCTCACAGACACACAGCTCCCAACTGTCCCTGATTTTTGAGGGACTGTCCCTGATTTGGAGAAATGCCCCTCTGTCCCTCATTCCTCCTCATTTGTTCCTCATTCCTCCTTATTTGTCCCTCATTTCGGTCTGATCTATATAGATGTTTTTAACCACCTCAATACAGGGCACTTTCGCCGCCCCCTTCCTTCCCAGACCAATTTTCAGCTTTCAGCGCTCTCGCACTTCCACTGACAGTTGCGCGCTCGCGCTACGCTGTACCCAAATGAAATTTTTATCATTTTGTTCACACAAATTGAACTTTCTTTTGGCGGTATTTATTCACGACTCCGTTTAAAAATTTTTTGAGATATAAGCGAAAAAAGAGAGTGGAAATTAGGAAAAAAACAAACAAAACTATATTTTCTTCTTTCTATTTGAAAAGAAATCCAATAAAATCAAATTTTGTCATAAATTTAAGCCGAAATGTATTCTGCTACATGTTTTTGGTAAAAAAATAAATAAAAAAATCCCGTTGAGTGTATAAAAATAATTGGTTTGTGTGATCACAGACAGATGTATGCAAATGATCATGTACAGATGTGCGCAGTAGACATGGGCGCCGTCAAAAAATTTGTTTAGTTTCGTACGAAAAAAAAACTTATTTAGTAATTTGTGTACGAAATTCAATTCGGATTCGTACGAAATACGAATTTTCGTTAGGTTCGTAAACTTTTCGTTAAAATAACGAAAGTTCGTTATGATGAATTTAACATTATGAGGGGTTCCCACCATCCCTGGTCTGTGCTGACTTCCTGGGTTTTTAACCTTTAGTTTCGTTACATTTTCGTAAAAATAACGAAAGTTCGTTATGATGAATGTATCATTATGAGGGGTTCCCACCATCCCTGTGCTGAGTGCCCGGGTCTGTACACCCGTTGTGCCCATTATAAGGGGTTCCCACCATCCCTGTGCTGAGTGCCCGGGTCTGTACACCCGTTGTGCCCATTATAAGGGGTTCCCACCATCCCTGTGCTGAGTTCCCGGGTCTGTACACCTGCTGTGCCCATTATGAGGGGTTCCCACCATCCCTGTGCTGAGTTCCCGGGTCTGTACACCTGCTGTGCCCATTATGAGGGGTTCCCACCATCCCTGTGCTGAGTTCCCGGGTCTGTACACCCGCTGTGCCCATTATGAGGAGTTCCCACCATCCCTGTGCTGAATTCCCGGGTCTGTACACCTGCTGTGCCCATTATGAGGGGTTCCCACCATCCCTGTGCTGTGCTGACTTCCTCTGATTGGTGAACAAAACACCAGTCATGTTTCTGTTAATTTGGATTCAAAATCCGTTAACGATTTTCGTATGAAATTCATAAGCATAGAAATTCCCCATAGGGTTTCCACCATCCCTGTGCTGACTTCCTGGGGTTTTAACTTTTAGGTTCGTTAACTTTTCGTAACAATTATGAATTTTCGTTCTGAATTTGGATCCGAAATTCGTAAATGAAATTTCGTATTTCGTACGGAATTCGTATGCATAAAAAGTCGTATTTCGGATTTGTACGAATGTATACGAATTTTCGTAAATTCGTATGAATTTTTCGATTCGTACGAATCGAATTGCACATGTCTAGTACGCAGGTGATCACGGACATGTGTGCAGATAATCATCGGGACATGTGATTTTTTACTGGGACATATGTGGGGGACAGGTGTTTTTATTATTTGGGGACATGTGTTTTGGGGACATTGTGTGTTTTACATTGTGTGGTGACACTAGGTTGGTGATCAGTGAGTAAAAACCTGTAAAAATGTGATTGTACACAGCCGTCATGTGATCAGGAGGGCCAATCACAGAGCCCTCCTGCCGATCGGAGATGCGCTGTGTCCGGGTGACACAAGCGCATCGGGACCGCGCCGCTGTGCGGGCCCGCACGTGCGAAATCTCCCTCCTTCTGAGAGGACGTTCCTGAACGTCCTCTCAGAAGGAGAGAGCGCCCACCTGGGCTGTTTAGGTACAGGCAGGGGCGGACTGACCATTTGGCCACTCGGGCACTGCCCGAGGGCCCCGGCCACTAGGGGGCCCAATCAGGGTTGCCAGCCTCAGTAAAATCAGGGACAGTATGTAAAAATCTGTTTTTTTTTACATCTGTCTCTGAAATGTCCCTTACCAACATCCTTTTGGTCTAAAAATCCTGAGATTATACCTACCCCACCTCTCCAGTACCTTCTCAGCCAATAGAAACATGTCTGTGTATACTGTGTGATTGTATACTGTGTGTGTGTATACTGTGTAGCCCCATAATCTCCTATTGCCCAGGGGCCCCATGAGTTGTCAGTCCACCCCTGGGTACAGTGGCCGGGCGGCAAGTAGTTAAAAATGCACTTTTTATCTATCAAAAAGTGTTTTCCAGCCCTAAACCTTTCATCTGATTTCTAAATTGCTACATTTGTAAATTCCAAAAGCCAATATAAAGGAATAGTAGCGGTAAAAAAGCACTTGTGGGTTTAACCAATCTTGTTTTTTTTTTGTACAATTCTCCTTTAAGGGGGGCGTGGCAGGGGGGTGGGTCCTATGCCAGCATGCTTTTGCTGATAGGTGTCCCTCATTCCCATCTCAAAAAGTTGGGAGGTGTGTTACTGATCTCTTCTGGGAAATGCATGTCTGCCTGGCTTCAATATTTTCTAAGGACCTGTGTTGATGGGGTTTTGCGCACGCCATGCAGGTTACACATTCCATACATACAAATCTATAGGAATGCAAAGCTTGCTTGAAGCAGGTCACCTGCAGGTCAGATACACCTATCAATAAATCCTGAAGGAGCTCAGAAACATCTCAGGCTGGCCAGATGTCCCTCCATTTTTTAGAGACCAGAAAAAAAAAAAGTGTTCCCGGATGTGTCCTCATTTCCCTGACCTGGGAGCTGCATTGTTACTTACGCAAACCTCATGAATCATTGGCTGCCTGCTGTGGGGGGGGGGGGGGGTGATTGGTGAACATCATGTGGTCCATGCTTCCAGCTTGTGCCGAGTATGGGAGGAGGGGATTCCGCTTTCCTTGATCCGGTTGAAGATAAGCTTCATTGACCTTCATTGACCTCTTCCTTTAACCCATGACACATAGAGGCACCATCATGGAAGTGGGCTTTCTTCTGTGGTGCCGCATATATGCGCCTATGCAGGGGCGTAGCTTGAAGCTTGTGGGCCCCGGTGCAAAAGTTGACCCCCCACTACTACCCGCCGCTTCCACCAAGCACCAAATACTTCAAGGAGTTATTTCAGATCGTTACTTACCTTTGAGAGGGTAATTAAAATGAGTTTAGAAACTGTCCACATTTTGACTTATCGCTCCAATTCTTTTGAATACCTTGGAGCAGAGGGGTAGGCAACCTTGGAGCGATCTACCTGAACAACATGAAAGATCACCGGGGTTTGGCTTTTTTAATATTTTTTTTTAAAGAGACTAACTAGCAAGGTTTAACTAAAAAGTAAGGAAAACATAGAAAAATATAATAAAACAAATGTCACTATAAAAATATAAACTTATCCCGCCTTAAAAGTGGACAGTGTTAGCCAGTAGAGCAGTGGACGGTGTCAGTAGAGCAGAGGACGGTGTCAGTAGAACAGTGGATGGTGTCAGTAGGGCAGTGGACATTGTCAGTAGAGCAGTGGATGGTGTCAGTGGAGCAGTGGATGGTGTCAGTAGAGCAGTGGATGGTGTCAGTAGAGCAGTGGATGGTGTCAGTAAGGCAGTGGATGGTGTCAGTAGAGCAGTGGATGGTGTCAGTAGGGCAGTGGACGGTGTCAGTAGAGCAGTGGACGGTGTCAGTAGAGCAGTGGATGGTGTCAGTAGGACAGAGGACGGTGACAGTAGAGCAGTGGATGGTGTCAGTAGAGTAGAGGATGGTGTCAGTAGAGCAGTGGACGGGGTCAGTAGAGCAGTGGATGGTGTCAGTAGGGCAGTGGATGGTGTCAGTAGAGCAGTGGATGGTGTCAGTAGGGCAGTGGATGGTGTCAGTAGAGCAGTGGATGGTGTCAGTAGGGCAGTGGACGGTGTCAGTAGAGCAGTGGACGGTGTCAGTAGAGCAGTGGATGGTGTCAGTAGGACAGAGGACGGTGACAGTAGAGCAGTGGATGGTGTCAGTAGAGCAGTGGATGGTGTCAGCAGGGCAGTGGATGTGTCAGTAGGGCAGTGGACGGTGTCAGTAGAGCAGTGGATGGTGTCAGTAGGGCAGAGGACGGTGTCAGTAGGGCAGAGGACGGTGTCAGTAGAGCAGTGGACGGTGTCAGTAGAGCAGTGGACGGTGTCAGTAGAGCAGTGGATGGTGTCAGTAGGGCAGTGGATGCGTCAGTAGGACAGAGGACGGTGACAGTAGAGCAGTGGACGGTGTCTGTAGAGCAATGGATGGTGTCAGTAGGGCAGAGGACGGTGTCAGTAGGGCAGAGGACGGTGTCAGTAGGGCAGAGGACGGTGTCAGTAGAGCAGTGGACGGTGTCAGTAGAGCAGTGGACGGTGTAAGTAGGACAGAGGACGGTGTCAGTAGAGCAGAGGATGGTGTCAGTAGAGCAGTGGATGGTGACAGTAGAGCAGTGGACGGTGTCAGTAGAGCAGTGGACGGTGTCAGTAGAGCAGTGGACGGTGTCAGTAGGACAGAGGACGGTGTCAGTAGAGCAGAGGATGGTGTCAGTAGAGCAGTGGATGGTGACAGTAGAGCAGTGGACAGTGTCAGTAGGACAGAGGACGGTGTCAGTAGGGCAGTGGATGGTGTCAGTAGGGCAGTGGACGGTGTCAGTAGCGCAGAGGACGGTGTCAGTAGAGCAGTGGATGGTGTCAGTAGAGCAGAGGACGGTGTCAGTAGAGCAGTGGACGGTGTCAGTAGAGCAGTGGACGGTGTCAGTAGAGCAGTGGACGGTGTCAGTAGGACAGAGGACGGTGTCAGTAGAGCAGAGGATGGTGTCAGTAGAGCAGTGGATGGTGACAGTAGAGCAGTGGACAGTGTCAGTAGGACAGAGGACGGTGTCAGTAGGGCAGTGGACGGTGTCAGTAGAGCAGTGGACCGTGTCAGTAGAGCAGTGGATGGTGTCAGTAGAGCAGTGGACCGTGTCAGTAGAGCAGTGGATGGTATCAGTAGAGCAGTGGATGGTGTCAGTAGGGAAGTGTATGGTGTCAGTAGACCATTGTTACCAAAAAAGAAAAGAAAATATCCACGCTCTTTTGAGATAATAGAATAAATAAACAGCAGCCAGCATTAATTTGTTGATTACAAATAGAACTGGAGACAGTCCATTCAATAAATGATGAAGGAGAGCAGACGAGAGCCCCGCACCAGTTTCAGTGTGAAGATAGAAACACCTCATTGTATTCAGAAGAGTTGGACCCTAATATTATAGAGAGATCAATAAAGCCGGTAACACAGATCTATCTTCCTCCACAGCATCGAGCAGAAGGTGAATTGGCTCCCATCAAAATCTTTAGGGCTGTACATAGAACTCCAAATACACAACTGGTATCAGGATCATGGGCTCACTCGGCTCGGCTCCCCGATCACAAGGCATACACCGATGTAATAAACATAGAGAGGTGCATAGTAAAGAACGTTCTTAACTGGCAAAGGTTTTAATGCAAATTGTACTTACAGAATTTCCACAAAAAAAATGAGCATTAGGGTTAAAACAATCGAAAGTGGCCATGGCTCCTACCATGCTTGCGTCATCTGTCAGGTCCCCTATTAACGCGTTTCGTCATCATGTGGACATCGTCAAAGGCATGGCCTGCTGACGCAAGCAAGACCGGAACTTGCTAGAGGCGGAAATGAGCAACCAGAAATGATCTGTGATCAGATGCTGTCATGTACCAGATGTGACCAGAACTGCGTGGTTAGCTACAGAGGAACACCAAACACATGTAATTGAAAATATAAATGATTAATTAAAGTAAGTGAATAATATAAGTGCAACCACCTCCAATATGACACAGTGCAATAACCAACCAACACACAGAGACCCACAAATAACAACAGACAGATAAATACAATAAATGGGAAATACCAGAATCATAAACAATAGCCAGGCTGGGGGTCATACACAGCAGATCAGCAGATGGACACGGGATGTTCCAGAAACATAAACGTAAGCCAGGCCAAGGTCATACACAGGGAGATCAGCAGGTGGGGTAAGGAACACAGGACAGGGAGAGGATGGATGGATCAGACTGCAGGGCAGGGATACAAGGTAACAGGTGGGACAGGATAGGGATCAGGACAGGGAGTCAGGATCAGATACACGGGTCATGGGTTCAGGGCACAGGAACAGGATCAGGATCAGGATAAGGATCAGGATCAGATCACAAGCTAGCAGGTCAGTGCGCAAGGATGAAAGCAAGGCAAACATGTGAGTTCTTGCTGGGTATTTATATGCCTGTAATTCAGGGCCGTTTTTAAGGCAGGGCAAAAGGGGCAGCTGCCCTGGGATTGTTGTGGGGCCCAAAGCAGCTGCCTCATACTTGCCAACTATCCTGGTTTAAATTCCCTCGTCCCTTGAGGTTTTAGTCCCGTGATGTGTCCTGATATCTCAGTGTGAAGTGCTGCTACTAATTCTGACCAGCTCTGCCCTATTGTTGAGTACAGATGGCTCACCTGCAGACCCTGTGTTTACATGTAAATTACCGGCATTCATATGTAATTAGAGGCGGCATTCATATATAAATTGGGTTGGCTGGCGGCATTGATATGTATATCATGTCCCCCTGAGGTCATATCCACAGTAATCTCTAGCAACCAATCAACAAACAGAAATCATGTGCTGCAACCTCTAGCAACTAATCAGTGAGCCGTAATGTGTGCTGTAACTTCTAGCAACCAGTCAGTGAGCGGTAATGATACACTGTAATCTCTGGCAACCAATTGCAATAGCTGCCTGATCTGATTCATTAAACTGATTTTGAGTCTAGCTGCTATTTATTGTATGTCTCAGAGCAGGTGGAGAGCAAAACTGCATGGGGTGGTGGGGGGGCCAAGAAATGTTTTGCCTGGGGTCCAATCAATATTAAAGCGGAGGTCCACCCTAAAGTGGACCTCCGCTCATCGGAACCCTCCCCCCCTCCGGCGCCACAATTGGCACCTTTCAGGGGGGAGGGGTGTGCAGATACCTGTACAGTACAGGTATTCTGCACCCACTTCCGGGATAGCTCTCTGCGGAAAGGGGCGTGGATTACGCCCCTTTCCGCAAGTGCCCGCCCCTTTCCGCAAGTGCCCCGCTGCCTGCTGGGAAACACACAGATCCCAGAGGCAGCGGGGACCGTCCTTATTGCGCAGCGCAATTCGCGCATGCGCAGTAGGGAACCGGGAAATGAAGCCGAAAGGCTCCATTTCCTGATTCCCATACCCAAGATGGCGGCGGCAGCACCCGACAGACGATCTAGAGATCGGCTTCGGGTGCCGACATCGTGGGCGCGCTGGGCAGGTAAGTGTCACTATTTTAAAAGTCAGCAGCTGCAGTATTTGTAGCTGCTGGCTTTTAAAAAAAAAAAAAACGCGGAGTCCCGGCGGACTCCCGCTTTAAAGACGGCCCTGCTGTAATTGGCCTCAAGTAACACCTGATTGTAGGAGGTGCTGACTGCTCCACACTGCCAGGATCCGTCCGCTGGTGGACGCCAGTACTGCGGCCCAGAGATGACATAACATCAGCAGGGAAAAGCTCTCCTGACAGTTCCAAACTGCCAGGAGACACCTGCTGGTGGACCTCAGTACTGCACGCCAAATGACAGATATTACCAGCGGATGGAACTTTTCCAGACAGATGCGTTCCATCGCCCGGAAGTAAACACACCAACCAGGAAATGGATACATTCTCACACTGTTAGGTGTAAAGTCATGAATAGACATTCAAAGAATGGAGTATACTAAAAATGCAGAGTTAAGAAAGAGAATCATGAGCAAATATCCACTCAGATGCTAAACAGCATAAAAGTGAAGAAAAAAACAAACAAACTGCATCTTACTAACAGGTGACAGTGCCTCCACCTAGTGGACATGACTTGCATTAACATGCAAATAGAACAATAATACAACTAAAAATTGGAAAAAAACATGTCATATAAAACATATACAAATCAAATATTAATAAGTAAAATTTCCAATTAATGAATGGGCCCTCTAGGAAAATTATCTAATCAAAAATAGCAAAAAAAGACCAAAAAGTGTAAATAATGTGCTTATAACACTCCGCAAATACAAAAAATATCAAAATGTAAGTTCACTATCAGCTATTATTAATACAATTTAATTCCAATTTACGTCCCAATCAACATGAAGCCCATGAAAGGGAATGTAAGTAGGGATGAGCTTGATGTTTGAGTGTTCGCTGAACAGCGAACATTATGCGGTGTTCGCGGCAAATTTGAAAGCCGCCGAACACCGTTAAAGTCAATGGGAAACTAACATGAAAAACCAAAAGTGCTCATTTTAAAGGCTTATATGTAAGTTATTGCCATAAAAAGTGTTTGCGGATCTGGGTCCTGCCCCAGGGGACATGTATCGATGCAAAATAAAGTTTTAATACGGTCGTTTTTTCAGGAGCAGTGATTTTAATAATGCTTAAAGTGAAACAGTAAAAATGTAATATTCCTTAAAATATCATGCCTGGGGGGTGTCTATAGTATGCCTGTAAAATGGTGCATTTTTCCCGTGTTTAGAACAGACATTTCTATAGGAAAAAAAAGTAATTTAAAACTGCTCGCGGCTATAATGAATTGTCAGTCGTCGTCCCCAGTCCCTTACCAGGCTCTTTGGGTCTGGTATGAATATTAAGGGGAACCCTGCACCAAAAAAATGTGTGGGGGTCCCCCCAAAATCCATACCAGGCCCTTCAGGTCTAGTATGGATATTAAGGGGAACCCTGCGCCAACGTTTTTTTTTTAAATGGTGTAGGGGTCCCCCCCAAAATCCGTACCAGGCCCTTCAGGTCTGGTATGGATTTTAAATGGAACCCTGCGCCAAAATCTAAAAAAATGGCGTAGGGGCCCCCCAAAATCCATACCAGACCCTTATCTGGGCACGTAACCTGGCAGGCCGCAGGAAAAGAGGGGGGGGGTGAGAGAGCTCTCCTGAACCATACAAGGCTACATGCCCTCAACATGGGGAGGATACTTTGAGGTCCCCTCCAAAACACCTTATCCCCATGTAGATGGGGACAAGGGCCTCCTACCCACAACCCCTGCCAGGTGGTTGTGGGGGCCTGCGGGCGGGAGGCTTATCAGAATCTGGAAGCCCCATTTAACAAATGGACCCCCCGATCCTAACCCCCCCTATGCGAATGGGTATCGGGTACATTGTACCCCTACACATTCACCAAAAAAGGTGTCAAAATGGTAAAAATTACAGGAGACAATTTGGGACAAGTCCTTTATTAAAAAAACTGTCCCGCGATGTCCATTCATCTTCGATCACAGCATCCGATGACCCGACTGAAGCCTCTTCATGATGACAGCTGTTATATAGCTGAGGGCGGGGCCAACCAGTGACATAAACGGGTGACCCCGCTCCCTGTGATGCCATGCGACATCAGAGGAGGGCAGGGTCACCCATTTACATAATTGGGTGGCCCTGCCCCAAGCTATATAACAGCTGTCATCACGAAGAGGCTTCTATCGGCGGGAGCCTCCCATGGAGGCGGAGTTGTTGCAGGGTTTTTTTTCGGTTCATTGGGCGGAGTGATGGATGATGGATTTACATCGTGGGACATTTCTATTTTTTAATAAAGGATTTGTCGAAAACTGTCTACTGTCATTTTTACTATTTTTTACATTTTTTTTTTGGTGAATGTATAAGGGTACAATGTTCCCGATACCCATTCACATGGGGGGGCGGAATCTGGGGGTCCCTTTGTTAAAGGGGGCTTCCACATTCCGATAAGCCCCCCGCCTGCAGATCCCCACAACCACCAGGAAAGGGTTAAGGGGATGAGGCCCTTGTCCCCAGCAACATGGGGACAAGATGTTTTGGGGGGGACCCCAAAGCATCCTCCCCATGTTGAGGGCATGTGGCCTGATATGGTTCAGGAGGAGGGCACTCTCTTGCCCCACCTTTTCCTGCTGCCTGCCAGGTTGCGTGCTTGGATAAGGGTCTGGTATGGATTTTGGGGGCGAAGCCAATGCCATTTTCTTTATTTTGGTGCAGGTTCCCCTTAAAATCCATACCAGACCTGAACGACCTGGTATGGATTTTGGGGGGACCCCCACGCATTTTTTTTTTTTTTGGTGTGAGGTTCCCCTTAATATTCATACCAGACCCAAGGAGCCTGATAATGGACAGGGGCCCATGACATTTTTTTCAATGATTTTTATCTATATTGCCAAGACCTGACAATTCATTACAGCCGCGATCAGTTTTAAATGACATTTTTTCCTTTAGAAATTTAATTTTGCTGTGGTACTGTTGTAAACGCGGGAAAAATGCTCCACTTTACAGGCAGACTAAGGACGACCCCAGGCACTATATTTAAAGGAATATTTCATTTTTATTGTTTTACTTTAAGCATCATTAAAATCACTGCTCCTGAAAAAACTGACCTTTTTAAAATGTTGTCTTGCATTGATACATGTCAGGAGACGGGCCCCCAAACACTTTTTATGGCAATAACTTGAATATAAGCCTTTAAAATTAGCACTTTTGATTTTTCACGTTCGTGTCCGATAGACTTTAAGGGGGTTCGCTTATTCGTACAAATTTTTTGCCTGTTTGCATGTTCTGCTGCGAACCAAACCTGGGGGGGGGGGGGGGGGTGTTCAGCTCATCCCTAGATGTAAGATTTCGGCTCATAAATCCAGCGGGTCTCCAGCATCGAGAATTTCCCGCCGGACATGCTCCAATGGGACGCAAATCTATCTGTTGCAAGGAAAGTGGATTCACACCCCATTGAAGGGGGAGCTTTGTCCGACGGGAAGTTTCGAGGATGGAGACCCAATGAATTTATGACCTGAAATCTTACATCCCATTTGGGCTTAATGTTGAATGGGCGTTAAATAATTTTTACTGTTTCACTTTAATCATCATTCAAATAACTGCCCCTGAAAAAAATGGCCATTTCTAAAAAGTTTTTTCTGCTTTGATACATGTCCCCTGGGGCAGGACCCGGATCCCCAAACACTTTTTATGACAATAACTTGCATATAAGCCTTTAAAATTATCACTTTTGTTTTTTCATGTTCGTGTCCCATAGACTTTAATGGTCTTCCGCGGCTTTTGAATTTTCCCCCGAACGCAGAATAATGTTCGCTGTTTGGCAAACAGTCGAACATTGGGCTCATCCCTACTTACATCCCATGTGGGCTTAATGTTGAACGGGATGTGAATTGTTTCATTAATAATAGCTGATAGTGTACTTAACTTTTGATATTTTTTGTATTTATGGAGTGTTATAGGCACATTATTTACACTTTTTGGTCTATTTTGCTAATTTTGATTAGATCATTTTCCTAGAGAGCTCATTCAATAATTGGAAATTGTGCTCATTAAGATTTGATTTTTATATGTTTTATATGACATTTTTTTATCCAATTTTTAACTGGGAGATGTATTATTGGTCTATTTACATGTTGATATATGTCATGTCCACTAGGTGGAGGCACTGTCTACCTGTTAGTAAGATGTATAATGCAGTGTACACACGGCCGGAATTTCCGATGGAAACAGTCCGTTGGGCAGGGCTGGACTGGGATAAAAATTTGGCCCTGGACTTCATCCACACTCACCCACTTTAAACACTTACAGACGGACCATTTTGCTGGTCAAAAAAACAAGACCACTTTTTGCGATTCGGCACTGCGTCACTTTAATTGACAATTGCGTGGTCGTGCGACGTGGCTCCCAAACAAAATTGACGTCCTTTTTTCCCCACAAATAGAGCTTTCTTTTGGTGGTATTTGATCACCCCTGCGGTTTTTATTTTTGCGCTATAAACAAAAATAGAGCGTCAATTTTGAAAAAAACGCATTATTTTTTACTTTTTGTTATAATAAATATCCCCCAAAAATATATAAAAAATATTTTTTTCCCTCAGTTTAGGCCGATACGTATTCTTCTACATATTTTTGGTAAAAAAAATCACAATAAGCGATTATTGATTGGTTTGCGCAAAAGTTATAGCGTTTACAAAATAGGGGAAAGTTTTACGGCATTTTTATTAATCATTTTTTTTACTAGTAATGGCGGCGATCAACGATTTTTATTGTGACTGCAACATTGCGGCGGACACATCGGACATTTTTGACCCATTTTTGGGACCATTGTCATTTATACAGCAATCAGTGCTATACAAATGCACTGATTCCTGTGTAAATGACACTGGCAGTGAAGGGGTTAACCAGTGGGTGGCAGTGTAAGGGTTAAGTGTTCCTAGGGGTGTGTTACTAACTGTTGGGGGCTGGGCTTTCATTTAGTGAACACTGATCTCTGCTCCAATCACATGGAGCAGAGATCAGCGTCACTAGTTGCTAGGCAGAATGGAGAAATGCTGTTTACAACGGCATCTCCCAGTTCAGCAGCACCGTGAGACGATCGCGGGTATGCCCGCGGCGATCGAGTCCGCGGGACCCGCGACCGGACTCACGAGGGTCCCGACCAGCACGGGAGCGCGCCGCTACCGCGGCGCTCCCAATGGCAGGGCGGCAAATTTAAAGGGACGTACAGGTATGCCCATTTGCCTGCCCGTGCCATTCTGCCGACGTACATCGGCGTGCGCTGGTCGGGAACCGGTTCATTTTACAAACGGGCACAAAAACAGTATATAAAACTATACACAATTGTGCAAAAAAACATAAGTAGCATAACAGTCCTCACTAACCCATTTTTTTATTTCACTTATTCTCCTGTGTATTTTTCTCATCTTTCTCTGCGTGAAGTTGAGGGCGAGCCACGCAGCCATTACTTTGTCACTGAAATCGGCCCACTGAGCCATCGGCCCACCGGGAAACTCCCTGTAGTCCCGATGGCCAGTACATGCCTGCCGTTGGGAGCTTTTCATTGGATTTTCCGACCGTGTGAATGCCCATCGGCCTTTTTCTGTCGGCATTTCCGACGGACTTTAGATTGAGAGACTGTTCTTCATTTTTCAGACGGAATACCTTTCTATCGGATTTTTCGATCGCGTGTATGCAATTCCGACATGCAAAATTCTGACGCAAGCTCAGAAACAATTCAACGCATGCTCGGAAGCATTAAACTTCCCTTTTATAGTACCGTCAAATGTGTTCTATGTCGCGGTGTTATTCCGATTGCGTGTACGCGACATAACAATTTTTTTGTATTTTGTTTTCACTTTAAGGCTACTTTCTCACTGCGGTAAAGTGCCGCTAGTTTTAGTGACGCTTTATCGTAGTTTTAGCGGCGCTTTCCGGTGTATGCCTTGTGATCGGGGAGCCGAGCCAAGTGAGCCCATGATCCTGATACCAGTTGTGTATTTGGAGTTCTATGTACAGCCCTAAAGATTTTGATGGGAGCCAATTCACCTTCTGCTCGATGCTGTGGAGGAAGATAGATCTGTGTTACCGGCTTTATTGATCTCTCTATAATATGAGGGTCCAACTCTTCTGGTAAGGAGATTAGCTGAATACACTGAGGTGTGGTGTATTTCTATCTTCACACTTTTGGGGCTCTCATCTGCTTTTCTTCATCATTTATTGTATAGACTTTCTCCAACTACATTGGATTAGTGCTTTATGCAGGGGTGGATCCAGAGGGGGCAATGAGGCAATTCCCCCCACCTTCCCCCCAAGAAATTAGTTGGTGAGCGTTGGGCCAGTCCGCGGGTCAGTGAGTGAGCAGGTGGCTCAGCAGGTGGGCGAGTGAGTGGGCAGGCAACTCAGTGGGTGAGCGGGCGGCTGGAAATTCAACAGGCTGGCGGGCGGGGGAGCAGAGAGATGACATCATCTCTCACCGCCCGGCACCCGCTCTGCATCCCTGCAGTTCCATCCTTACATAATCTCTCTGCTGCCTGACTTCACTCTGGGACACAGGAAGTGACAATCCCCACCTTAGCAGGAAAGTGACAGTTGTAGCAGGCAAGTGACAATCCACAACGTGTGGTAGGTGACGTGGCAAGTGACAATCTGCATCTGGTGACAGGCGACGTGGCAAATGAATATCTGCAACTTGTGGCAGGTGATGTGGCAAGTGACAATCTGTAACGTGTGGCAGGTGACAATCTGCATCTGGGGACAAGTGAAGTGGCAAGTGACAATCTGCATCTGGTGGCAGGTGGCATGGCAAGTGACAATCCGCATTTGGTGACAGGCAATGTGGCAAGGGACTATCCGCATCGTGTGGCAGGTGATGTGGCAAGTGACAATCTGCATCTGCTGACAGGTGACATGGCAAGTGGCAAGTGACAATCTGCATCTGGTGGCAAGTGACAATCTGCATTTGGTAACAGGCAACGTGGCAAGGGACAATCCGCAACGTGTGGCAGGTGACATGGCAAATGACAATCCGCAACTTGTGGCAGGTGACATGACAAGTGACAATCTGCAACTTGTGGCAGGTGATGTGGCAAGTGACAATCTACATCTGTTGACAGGTGACGTGGCAAGTGACAATCTGCATTTGGTGACAGGCAATGTGGCAAGGGACAATCCGCAACATGTGGCAGGTGACATGGCAAGTGACAATTCGCAACTTCTGGCAGGTGACGTGGCAAGTGACAATCTGCATCTGGTGACAGGTGACATGGCAAGTGACAATCTGCATCTGGTGACAGGTGACATGACAAGTGACAATCTACATCTGGTGACAGGTGACGTGGCAAGTGACAATCTGCATTTGGTGACAGGCAATGTGGCAAGGGACAATCCGCAATATGTGGCAGGTGACATGGCAAATGACAATCCGCAACTTGTGGTAGGTGATGTGGCAAGTGACAATCTACATCTGTTGACAGGTGACGTGGCAAGTGACAATCTGCATTTGGTGACAGGCAATGTGGCAAGGGACAATCCGCAACATGTGGCAGGTGTCATGGCAAGTGACAATTCGCAACTTCTGGCAGGTGAGGTGGCAAGTGACAATCTGCATCTGGTGACAGGTGACATGGCAAGTGACAATCTGCATCTGGTGACAGGTGACATGACAAGTGACAATCTACATCTGGTGACAGGTGACGTGGCAAGTGACAATCTGCATTTGGTGACAGGCAATGTGGCAAGGGACAATCCGCAATATGTGGCAGGTGACATGGCAAATGACAATCCGCAACTTGTGGTAGGTGATGTGGCAAGTGACAATCTACATCTGTTGACAGGTGACGTGGCAAGTGACAATCTGCATTTGGTGACAGGCAATGTGGCAAGGGACAATCCGCAACATGTGGCAGGTGTCATGGCAAGTGACAATTCGCAACTTCTGGCAGGTGACGTGGCAAGTGACAATCTGCATCTGGTGACAGGTGACATGGCAAGTGACAATCTGCATCTGGTGACAGGGGACATGGCAAGTGACAATCTACATCTGGTGACAGGTGACGTGGCAAGTGACAATCTGCATTTGGTGACAGGCAATGTGGCAAGGGACAATCCGCAATATGTGGCAGGTGACATGGCAAATGACAATCCGCAACTTGTGGTAGGTGATGTGGCAAGTGACAATCTACATCTGTTGACAGGTGATGTGGCAAGTGACAATCTGCATTTGGTGACAGGTAATGTGGCAAGGGACAATCCGCAACATGTGGCAGGTGACATGGCAAGTGACAATTCGCAACTTCTGGCAGGTGACGTGGCAAGTGACAATCTGCATCTGGTGACAGGTGACATGGCAAGTGACAATCTGCATCTGGTGACAGGTGACGTGGCAAGTGACAATCCGCAAACTTCTGGCAGGTGACGTGGCAAGTGGCAAACCGCAACATGTTGCAGGTGACATGGCAAGTGACAATCTGCATCTGGTGACAGGCGACGTGGCAAGGGACAATCTGCAAACTTCTGGCAGGTGACGTGGCAAGTTACAATCTGCAACTTCTGGCAGGTGACGTGGCAAGTTACAATCTGCAACTTCTGGCAGGTGATGTGGCAAGTGACAATCTGAATCTGGTGACAGGCGACAAGTGACAATCCGCAACTTCTGCTAGGTGATGTGGAAAGTTACAATCTGCAACTTCTAGCAGGTGACATGGCAAGTGACAATCTGGATCTGGTGACAGGCGACAAGTGACAATCCGCAACTTCTGCCAGGTGACGTGGCAAGTGACACGTTCAGGGCTCCCACTAATTCTGCATTATGGTGAGTTGAACAATTTCCTTTTATATAACAATGTAATAATAGAAACAATACGCTTCAATGAACCGCCAACAGCAGCCATTTCCCTGATAAATTGCCCGCAATTTTTTTTTCTTTTCTGGCATTGTTCCTCCTGAGACTAGACTCTGGATCCACCCCTGGCTGCATGTTGATATTTTTACCTAACATTGTTGCTGAACAAGTACACCCCTTCGTGGAATCGGTATTCCCTGAGGGCAGTGGCCTCTTTCAGCAGGATAATGCGCCCTGCCACACTGCAAAAAATGGTTTGAGGAACATTCAACACAACAACCCGTTTGAGAGGTGTTGACATGGCCTCCAAACTCTCCAGATCTCACTACAATCAAGCAACCAAACATCTGTGGGATGTGCTGGAAAAACAAATCTGATCCATGAAAGCCCTCACATTCCAACTTAGGGGCCTTAAAGGATCTACTACTGATGGCTTGGTGCCAGATACCACAGCGTACCTTCAGAGGTCTAGTGGAGTCGCCACTAGACCTCTGCCCCCATTCTGATGCTGGGTTTGAACTTCAGCAAGTCGTCTTCACCACATCTAGATGCCTAAATACATTGAGTTGCTGTCGTGTGTTTGGCTGATTAGCAATTAGTGTTACCAAGCAATTGAACAGGTGTACCTAATAAAGTGGCCGGTGAGTGTGTGTGTGTGTGTGTATATATATATATATATATAAAATTCTGGTAGAAGCAACTCAGGGAATGCTAACTGTCCACAGGTCAGGGGGCACCAATACTTGCCCCGAGCGCTGGCAACCCACGCTATGCCACTGCCAGTGATCAGAACCATTCTCCTCTGCATTGTTTCTCCTCTGCAAGGATGAAAGGATACATAAGAATACATTGTATCCATTTCTCCTCACTAGAAATCTGTGTGAAGTAAAAGAAAAAAGTGTTTTGACAACAAAGACCACACAACTATGTGATCTCTTCATATGTGTGTGGCCAGAGTAGCAGAATTTATTTTGTCTTGGTTTGTTTTTAATCCAATGTTTACAAATAAATACTTTTTTTTTACTATTTAGTTTCAATTTTCATTTGATAATAATAATAATAAAAAAAAATAAAAAAATCAGGAGATATCGATGAACATTTACCAATTAAAGAAGCTCAATTTATCTAGAAAAAAAGAAAAAAAAAGCGGTATAATCCACCCGGATACACTAAGTAGTTGTGATAATAATAATAGTAGTAATAATAATAGTGATATGTCTTGTTTTACTAACGCATGCCAAAAGTTGCAAAATTGTGTTCAGGCGTTGCCAGGATTTGTTTTACCTTCCGCCATGAAGGGGTTAATATCAGCAATTTACTATCACAGCTGTGACTGTGTGTGTCCAGGAGGGACTACACTTCCCATAATGCTTTGTGTTAGAGGGATGGAGGATTTCCTGTAGAAGGGGGGAGCCTGTGTGTGTCTGCGCAGGAAGACTTAGGTAAGATTCCACGTAGAGAGAATACGACTATAGAGGGGGATTATTGATCGTCTGTCGATCATAGAGGCGCTGATCGCAATTTCTGGGAGATTCTCCCCTCCTCCACCCCGGCAGCACTGATCTCTCCTCCAAATAACCTGATTCGAATCCTATTATCTGAACTTACCAGCTGCACTCCTCAATTTCCTCTTTATCGATAAGACGCATTTTTTTTCCTCACGCCGACATTTTTATTCCAATGACACCAACACAGCGACATTTTTATAATCGAGACCCCGACATAGCGACATTTTTACCCCGCAGACATCGACAAAGCGACATTTTATCCCATCGACACTGCAACATTTTTATAATAGTGACCCCGACACAGCGACGTTTTTATCCTACCGACACCGGCACAGCGACATTTTTATTCCACAGACATAGCGACATTTTTATAATAGTGACCCCGACACAGTGACGTTTTTATCCTACCGACACAGCGACATTTTTATAATACTGACACCGGCACAGCGACATTTTTATCCTACCGACACCGGCACAGCGACATTTTTATAATGGTGACCCCGACACATCGACGGTTTTATCCTACCGGCACAGCGACATTTTTATAATACTGACACCGGCACAGCGACATTTTTATAATACTGACACCGGCACAGCGACATTTTTATAATGGTGACCCCGACACAGCGACGGTTTTATCCTACCGGCACAGCGACATTTTTATAATACTGACACTGGCACAGCGACATTTTTATTTCACTTTCACTGACACAACAACATTTTTATTCCACCGACACCGGCACAGCGACATTTTTATTCCACCGACACAGCGACATTTTTATTCCACCGACACCGGCACAGCGACATTTTTATTCCACCGACACCGGCACAGCGACATTTTCATAATACTGACACCAGCACAGCGACATTTTTATTTCACTTTCACTGACACAACAACTTTTTTTTCCCACCGGCACAGCGACATTTTCATAATACTGACACCAACACAGCGTCATTTTTACCCCGCTGACACAGTGCTATTTTTATAATACTCGCCCCGACACCGCAACATTTTTACCCCGCCGACACAGCAACATTTAAAAAAAGGGAGTTTGGGACTTTAAATGAAGCATTATTATTATTATTATTATGTGCTATTATATGTGGATACTATATATCATGTTTGTACTGCATTGATGCCTATATATATTATGAATCTGATCTCTATTTTTTACGGTCTGTTACTGAACAATCAATAAACTTCTAAACATGGTTAAAATTTACCTCCACTATCCAAGTGCGTCATTTAAAGTCCCAAACTCCCTTTTTTACATACCGATTACCGGGATGGAGGCACTTATTTGTACTTCATTTAAAGTCCCAAAAATTCCCCCTTCGCACAGCGCCATTTTTATCCCACCGGCACAGCGCCATTTTTATTCCACCGACATGACACAGCGTCATTTTTATAATACACCAACACAGCGACATTTTTACCCCACTGACACAGTGACTTTTTTGTCCCACTTACACAGCGCCATTTTTATTCCGTTGACAGTGACACAGCAATATTTTTATCCCACCGACACATTGATATTTTTTATAATACTCGCCTCGACACAGCGACATTTTTACCCTGCTGACACAGCAACGTTTTTATTTCACTGACACAACGACATTTTTATCCCACCGACACCGACAAAGTGTCATTTTTATAATACTGACCCTAACACGGCAACATTGTTATCCCACCAGCACAGCGCCATTGTTATCCCACCAGCACAGCGCCATTGTTATCCCACCGGCACAGCGCCATTTTTATCCCACCGGCACAGCGCCATTTTTATCCCACCGGCACAGCGCCATTTTTATCCCACCGGCACAGCGCCATTTTTATCCCACCGGCACAGCGCCATTTTTATCCCACCGGCACAGCGCCATTTTTATCCCACCGGCACAGCGCCATTTTTATCCCACCGGCACAGCGCCATTTTTATCCCACCGGCACAGCGCCATTTTTATCCCACCGGCACAGCGCCATTTTTATCCCACCGGCACAGCGCCATTTTTATCCCACCGGCACAGCGCCATTTTTATCCCACCGGCACAGCGCCATTTTTATCCCACCGGCACAGCGCCATTTTTATCCCACCGGCACAGCGCCATTTTTATCCCACCGGCCCAGCGCCATTTTTATCCCACCGACCCAGCGACATTTTTATGTCACCGACACAGCAACGTTTTTATAATGCCGACACCGACACAGCGCCATTTTTATCCCACCAACACCAACACAGCGCCATTTTTATAATACTGACCTCAACACAGCAACATTTTTTACCCCGCTGACACAGTGACATTTTTTTTGTCCCACTTACACAGCGCCATTTTTATTCCGTTGAAAGTGACTGAGCAATATTTTTATCCCACCGACACAGTGCTATTTTTATAATACTCGCCCCGACATGGCAACATTTTTACCCCGCCGACACAGCAACATTTTTACCCCGCCGACACAGCGACATTTTTTACCCCGCCGACACAGCGACATTTTTTACCCCGCCGACACAGCGACATTTTTTACCCCGCCGACACAGCGACATTTTTTACCCCGCCGACACAGCGACATTTTTTACCCCGCCGACACAGCGACATTTTTTACCCCGCCGACACAGCAACATTTTTACCCCGCCGACACAGCGACATTTTTTACCCCGCCGACACAGCGACATTTTTTACCCCGCCGACACAGCGACATTTTTTACCCCGCCGACACAGCGACATTTTTTACCCCGCCGACACAGCGACATTTTTTACCCCGCCGACACAGCGACATTTTTTACCCCGCCGACACAGCGACATTTTTTACCCCGCCGACACAGCGACATTTTTTACCCCGCCGACACAGCGACATTTTTTACCCCGCCGACACAGCGACATTTTTTACCCCGCCGACACAGCGACATTTTTATTCCATTGGCAGTGTAAACGGCGACGTTTTTATCCCATCGACACAGCAACATTTTTATAATACTCACCCTAACGCAGTGAAATTTTTGTCCCACCTACACAGCGCCATTTTTATCTCACTGACACCAACTTGCTGTGGTGTTGTCAGTGGGGAAAAAATTTTGCTGTGTTGGTGTTTGTGAAATAAAAACATCTCTGTGTTGGTGTCAGTAGGATAAAAATGTCGCCGTGATGGTGTCAGTGGGATAAAACTGTGTCGGTGGGGCGGCTGCTACACACAGAAGGTTTCTTATCTTAATGCATAGATGCACCTTCTGCCTTTACAACTCCTTTAAACCCCCCTGTTGCTTCTGGTGGGTGCTACCGTCCGCCAATCGCAACCTATTCAAGTAAACGGGGTCCCTCTGCAAGTGCCCCACAACTGCATGCTTCTGCAGGGTCCAAGGGGTTAAAGCGGGTGGTGACAAAGCAACACAACACATGGCTTTGGCCCCTTGTTCGCTGTTTTGCACAAGATTGCCGGGCATTTGCAGAGTGGCCTCATTCACTCGAATGGATGATGGTTAGCGGGTTTAGTGCAGTGCATTTGTGACTTTCCTGCCATAGACTTCTTTTATATCCTGCATTTAGGAGTTGCGGTGCGCTTTCAGAAAGTGCGTCAAACCCACAGGATACAATAGAAATCTATGGCTAAGCACAGCAAACCAGGCAGGAAAGCTGCACCCCCTGTGTGGGCACTGGGCAAACCGCAGCACATCACTGTGAAAGCAGCCCTAATATTATTGTGCCTTCACACTGACCTGAAGATCTCCTCTTTCCCGTAGCTGGCACCATTTAAAAAAAAAAAAAAAACGCTAGCCGGGATAAGAGGTGGAGTTGGGGCAGGAGCCGGCACTACAGAGGAGGCATCGGATTATGTGGCTCTTGCTCCCTACTACAGCTCCAACTTTACAAGTAGTTCCTCTGCATTGCACTCGGTTTGATGCTCCGGGAATGGCGGGTCAGCAAGCCCAGACCGCCATCTACCAGTCACCTGTCTGCCATCTACTGGTTGCTGACCCCCCCCCCCCCCCTTTCTAAACCATAAAACAAGAATGCCATATATTGCAGCTTACCAGTCCTTAAATCATATTAAAACCAAAATGAAACACTTATTATATTGCAGCTTACCACTTCTTAGATGTGATGTCTGCATTAGCTTTTCTTTTTTTTCGGCTTTCTTTCGTTGCTTTACCCCTGCAGGAACTGCTGGTATCTTGGGCCCTCTGCTCTGGCCCAGCCCTATGTCGGGCATCGCCCTCACTGACACCACCAGTATACCTTTTCTGTAAACCTTAGCAGGCACACAAAAAATAGATTCAAAACTCTATGAAGGATAAGCAGACCTTATTGGCAGGTTGAAGTAATAAACATATAATAAAGTACATCGCTGAAGAAAGTCCCGTCCCAGGACGCAACGCGTACGGGAGGAAGAGTTACGCCCTCTACGTCACCTATAGCAATCTCTACAGTTGCGCCAGATGGGGGATGCCAGATATAGGATCCTCCCTGGGTGCCAAATGCTTTAGGTATTGTATGCCCCTGGTTGCGATATTGCCATCCTGTTGACTCGGGGGGGGGGGGGGTCAAACATATCAAGTGAGCAGGTACGAGTGCTCTTGGTGACGGGATTATACACTCTCCCCAATCTATTCACCGGCCTTTTTGTTATATCTATGGTAGAACTTTTTTGTATGGACTCTATATGAACTTTTTAGCCCTCATGTGTTGCGCCACACTTTGATGTTTTATGTTATTGCCACCAGGTTTATGAGATTTAACCTATCGGTGTTCAGCTTGTAACTTTTCTGTGATTTGTGTTTCATCATTTACTGGGTGGATTGCGTTGAGTGATTTTGTTTATTGTTAGATAAACACAATGTTGACTGTGTAATTGACCCCCCTCCCAGTCACAGCGTCACTGATTGCAGTGATCATTTATTTACTGATCACTGCATTTAGTGTCAGTTGTGACAGTAAAAACTGTCAGGGCAGTTAGTGTTAGGTCCAGGGTAGCCCCCCTACCCCCCCAATAAAGGTTTAACCCCTGATTGCCCCTAGAGTTAACCCTTTCACCCCCTTTTGCCAGTGTCACTAAGCAATCGTTTTTCTGATCGCTGCATTAGTGTCACTGGTGCCGCTAGGTAGCTAGTTATTTTTTTAGGTTCACCACCAGGTTTTTATAGCGCTAGGTACCCCCATATACTACCCATCAGGGCACCCACCATTTATTACCCAATAAAGGTTTAACCCCCTGATCACCCGGCGGGTGATATCAATTAGGTTTTAGGGTCAGGGTCTGCGTCGCCCCAGGCAGCGCTAGGCTAGTGCCAGTACCGCTAACACCCACGCGCAAAGCATACACCTCCCGTAGTGGTATAGAATCTGAACAGATCAATATCTGATCTGATCAGATCTATACTAGCGTCCTCAGCAGTTTAGGGTTCCAAAAAAGCGCATTGTTAGCGGGATCAGCCCAGATACCTGCTAGCACCTGCGTTTTGCCCCTCCGCCCAGCCCAGCCCACCCAAGTGCAGTATCGATCGATCACTGTCACTTACAAAACACTAAACGCATAACTGCAGCGTTCGCAGAGTCAGGCCTGATCCCTGCGATCGCTAAGTTTTTTTTTTTTGGTAGCGTTTTATATTTAAATCCGGAAGGCAGTGCTTGGTTTTCGGGGTCCCGTACGCGGCTAGGCTCCCAAAAAGTCCCCCACATGTGGTATCCCCGTACTCGGGAGAAGCAGCAGAATTTATTTTGGGGTGTAATTTCACTTATGCCTATAGCATGTGTGAGCAATATATCATTTAGTGACAACTTTGTGCAAAAAAAAAAAAAGAAAATTGTAATATTCCTGCAACTTGTGGCAAAATATAAAATATTCCATGGACTCAACATGCCTCTCCAGTAAATAGCTTGGGGTGTCTACTTTCCAAAATGGGGTCATTTGGGGGGGGGGGGGTTTGTGTTATTTTGGCATTTTATGGCCTTCGAAACTGTGATAGGTAGTGAGGAGTGAAATCAAAAATTTGCACCCTTAGAAACCCTGAAGGCAGTGATTGGTTTTCGGGGTGCCGTACGCGGCTAGACTCCCAAAAAGTCCCACATATGTGGTATCCCCGTACTCAGGAGAAGCCGCAGAATATATTTTGGGGTGCAATTCCACATATGACTATGACATGTGTGAGCAATATATCATTTTGTGACAACTTTTTGTAAACTTTTATTTTTTTTTGTGTCCTTATTCAATCACTTGGGACAAAAAAAAAATATTCAATGGGCTCAACATGCCCCTCAGCAATTTCCTTGGGGTGTCTACTTTCCAAAATGGGGTCATTTGGGGGGGGGGGGGGTTTGTACTGCCCTGCCATTTTAGCACCTCAAGAAATGAGATGGGCAGTCATAAATTAAAAGCTGTGTAAATTCCAGAAAATGTACTCTAGTTTGTAGACGCTATAACTTTTGCGCAAACCATATAAATACGCTTATTGACATTTTTTTTTTTTTTTTACTAAAGACATGTGGCTGAATAAATTTTGCCCTAAATGTATGACTAAAATTGAGTTTATTCGATTTTTCTTATAACAAAAAGTAGAAAATATATTTTTTTTTCTCGAAATTTTCGGTCTTTTTCCATTTATATTGCAAAAAATAAAAAATCGCAGAGGCAATCAAATACCATCAAAAGAAAGCTCTATTTGTGGGAAGAAAAGGACGCAAATTTCGTTTGGGTACAACATTGCATGACCGCGCAATTACCAGTTAAAGCAGTGCAGTGCCAAATTGTAAAAAGACCTCTGGTCCTTAGGCTGACAATTGGTCCAGGGCTGAAGTGGTTCAGAACGTTGGCACGCAGGGAAATGAGGAAATATCCGTGAACAGGGGGGTTGCAGCAATGTATCCTTAGAGCAGCCTTTCTCAACCTCTTCATCACAGAGGAACCCTTGAAATAGTTCTCCGGTCTCGGGGGAACCCCTTCTAAAAATGAGAAATCTACAACTCATGATACATTAGTGTGATGGTCAGTGGGAAGAATGGTCCTTACACTTGTGGTCATTAGGAAGAATTACCTCCTTACAGATAGCTAAAAAGATCAATGGTGTCGGTGGGATCTTATCCGGGAGGCAGAAATGACCCAATGCTGAAGGAACCCCTACAACCTCTGGAGGAACCCTGGTTGAGAATCGCTGCCTTAGAGGTTGAACTTAATGAAGGAGGGGGTTCTTGGTGCACATGATCCCTTAGGAGAAAGTAGGCCCAGGTGTGAAGATGTGCACAGTTACAATAGTTGGATGCAGTGCTGGGACAAGGTCATCCAGGACAAAGATGCCAAACTGCGCCCCCCCCTCATGGTGTAGGAGCCCCCCCCCATGATGCTTAGGTGATTCTACACCCAGCAGACACTCGCTTGTCAAAATCCCTGCCTCTGCCACTGCTCCTGTCAGCCTTGTAACAGAAGAAAGGTGCCCCCACCCCTACAGTAAACCACTGCGCCAAGGGCAGCCTCCCCTCCTGCCCACCCCTTGTCCCGGCCCTGGCTGGATGTAATGGTAAGCACTGTTGCAGTAATTAGATGTAATGGTATGCACAAATATCAGCACTCTGGGAAATAAGACCGATAACTCGGCTATGTCAGGCCCTATCTGGTACAGCATGGGAAATTCCTGCAGCAGCAGCTTTGGGGGTCTGTGGCTCAGTTATCTGCGGACCGATGCAGCTTTGCAGTGGGTCTTTGACCCTCTCACCAGTTCCTTCCTTGGCAATTCTCTGTTGGCAGTTGGTTGGTTGAGTGGCGGGAGGACCCCCGGTGGTAGAAGCAGATGGGATGGGGACCTCTTCAGTAGATCTGGGTGAATACCTCCTGGATCACAGCCAGGGCTGGACTGAGACAAAAATTTGGCCCTGGACTTCATCCAGACTGGCCCACTTTAATTTTGCAAACAAGCACAAAAACGGCATATAAAACTATACACAATTGTGCAAAAAAACATAAGTAACATAAGGAGTCCTCACTAACCTCTTTTATTACTTCACTTATTCTCCTCTGTATTTTTCTCATCTTTCTCGCATCACTGCGTGAAGTTGAGGGCGAGCCGCGCAGCCATTACTTTGTCACTGAAATCGGCCCACTGAGCCATCGGCCCACCGGGAAACTCCCTGTAGTCCCGATGGCCGGTACATGCTTGATCACAGCAAATGTTTCGGGGTGGGTATCAGAACAGCCAATCATGCAGAGAACCCCCATCCAGTCCAGCCTACTGGTGCTTGGATGTAGCAGTGTCTGGCAAACTCGGCACAGGAGCTTATTGACTAGCACAGCAATTCTTCTTCCTTCTTACTCCGGTTGGCACGCTCCCCAAGTGCCCCGCTCCTTCCCGGGCTTTCCTCTCTAAATGACCCCTCTTGATCTCGGGTATGCCTGGGTATTTTGGTCAGTGCCGGGACAAGGTCATCCAGCGCCTAGGGCAAAGATGCCAAATTGTGTCCCCCCCCTATCCCTTAGGGTTAGGGTCAGGGTGCCCCCTACCCCTGCAATAGACCATTGCGCCAGGGGCAGCCGTGCCTCCTACCCACCCCTTGTCCCGGCCCTGATTTGTGGTTGTTTCCCAACATTCCTGGTCATGGTTGCAGTCCAGGTCCTCCTCCAAACTACATCTCCCATAATGCCCCTGCCCAGGGTCAGGTGCTGGCTAAACAAGGCACACCTGTTACTGCCATCTTGTGGCAAAAAAAGAGTTCTGCATTCAGTAACGTTCCCATCTGTTACGCTTTCTTCTGACTGTTCAAACCGTCTGTCAGTTGAAGATCCAGCCAGTAATTCTGTTGTTTTTTCAAAAGAACAAGTTCTCCGGGCAGATGTATGTTACAGGAATGAGACAAAACATTAACCACTGAAAGGGGCGCTTACAATCACCAGCTTTTATTTATGTAAAACTTTTTTTCCCCAAAATTAAAACAAAACAAAACCTTGAAGTAACTGATTGTAAGGTGCATAGACCGGGCAAATTTCTTTCCTGCAACAATTTTCCCCATCAACACAGACAGTGCTGACAGGAATCCCTCCTGCTGAGACATTATCTGCTCCCAGCAGGCGGGGGGAACCTTTCCTGCTGGGAGAATTCAGTGACTGTTGTTACTAGCAGCTAAAGCAGCCGCTAGCGATAATCGCGAGGGAATTTGATCATCTTGGATACAACCAGCCTGTCGATCTATCAACTTAGTACATTCAGTCCGCCCACGCATGGTTCGAATCTCGGCCGGTTCCCCCTGAACCGGCCATGATTCGAACTGTCTGTGGCCGCCCATAGCTGAAGTTTGGCTTCAATTTGTTAGTGTATCTAAATCTGCTAGTCCAGTGCTGGGATAAGGTCACGTAGAGCCCAGGACAAACATGCCAAACTGCACCCCCCCCCCCGCCAGATGCATTATGTGTCAGCAGGCATGCACTAGCCACCTGGACTACTGGGAGTTTACCGGTGGGCCGATGGCTGAGTGGGCTGTTTTTTTAAGCATAGTTCGGCGGCGGGAGTGTGACAGAAAACAGCAGCGGGAATGGTGATAAGCGAGGTGGGCATTTAGATGTCAAAGCCCAGGAAGGAGAAGAAGCAAACAGGAGTGGGCGCGGCCACCCTGGACTACAAATAGGGACAGTGCTATGTGGTCTCTCTCAGACCCCTCTCTGTCTCTCAGACCCCTCTCTGTCTCTCAGACCCCTCTCTGTCTCTCAGACCCCTCTCTGTCTCTCAGACCCCTCTCTGTCTCTCAGACCCCTCTCTGTCTCTCAGACCCCTCTCTGTCTCTCAGACCCCTCTCTGTCTCTCAGACCCCTCTCTGTCTCTCAGACCCCTCTCTGTCTCTCGGCCCCCCCCTCTCTCTGTCTCTCGGCCCCCCCTCTCTCTGTCTCTCGGCCCCCCCCTCTCTCTGTCTCTCGGGCCCCCCTCTCTCGGTCTCTCGGCCCCCCTCTCTCTGTCTCTCGGCCCCCCCTCTCTCTGTCTCTCGGCCCCCCTCTCTCTGTCTCTCGGCCCCCCCTCTCTCTGTCTCTCGGCCCCCCTCTCTCTGTCTCTCGGGCCCCCCCCTCTCTCTCTGTCTCTCGGCCCCCCCTCTCTCTGTCTCTCGCCCCCCCCTCTCTCTGTCTCTCGGCCTCCCCCTCTCTCTGTCTCTCGCCCCCCCCCTCTCTCTGTCTCTCGCCCCCCCCCTCTCTCTGTCTCTCGCCCCCCCCTCTCTCTGTCTCTCGCCCCCCCCCTCTCTGTCTCTCGGGCCCCCCCCTCTCTCTCTGTCTCTCGGGCCCCCCCCTCTCTCTCTGTCTCTCGGGCCCCCCCCTCTCTCTCTCTGTCTCTCGGGCCCCCCCCTCTCTCTCTCTGTCTCTCGGCCCCCCCCCCTCTCTGTGTCTCTCGGCCCCCCCCCTCTCTGTGTCTCTCGGCCCCCCCCCCCCTCTCTGTCTCTCGGGCCCCCCCCCTCTCTGTCTCTCGGCCCCCCCCTCTCTCTGTCTCTCGGCCCCCCCCTCTCTCTGTCTCTCGCCCCCCCCCCCCCCTCTCTCTGTCTCTCGGCCCCCCCCCCTCTCTCTGTCTCTCGGCCCCCCCCCTCTCTCTGTCTCTCGGCCCCCCCCCCTCTCTCTGTCTCTCGCCCCCCCCCCCTCTGTCTCTCTCACCCCCTCCCTCTCATTTACACCCTGACACTTGGGCTTCTTTCACACTGGGGCGGGCAGGCGGGCGTTGACGGTAAAACACTGCTAGTTTTAGCAGGGCTTTACCGTCGTTTTAGCAGCGCTATTCGGCCGCTAGCTGGGTGCTTTTAACCCCCGCTAGAAGCTGAATAAAGGGTTAAATGCTCCCATGTAGCGCTACTTTGCAGGCGCTTTGGCAGCGGTGCCCATTCATTTCAGTGGGCAGGCGTGGTGAAGATGGCCCAAAGATGCTGCTTGCAGGATGTTTTTTTAACATCCTGCCACACTGGGACTGCAGGGGAGGCGTTTTTCAGGCACTTTACAGGCACTATTTTTAGCCCAAAATCACCTGAAAACCGCCTCAGTGTGAAAGGGGTCTTACACTCACCCCCTCTTTCCCTTAAACCCCCCCCTCCCCCCACTCCCTCTGTTTCTCACCCTCTCATGATATGCAATAATGGATGTAGGGGCCTTTTTGGTGGGCGTGACTTTTTTTATGTGGGGGGGGGGGCAGCATTTTTTTGAATTAAAGTGGGCCAGTCTGGATAAAGTCCAGGGCCAAATTTTTGTCCCAGTCCAACCCTGTGTGTCGGCAAAAATTTCCCCCACAAAGAACTGAGCTCTAATCTGCATGCTTACCCCTGAAGTATAAATTCCTGGGGCCATCCTCCCAATACCCTTCTTCTCCCCCAGCACAAATCTTTGCCCCCACTCCTCAAATCCCCCCCCCCCCCCAAAAAAAAATCACCCCTCCTAGCACAAATCTTCTACCCCTAAAATGTCCTCTCTGAATACACATCTTCCCCACCACACTCCAAATCCCCCCCCCCCCCCCCTTCAAAATGTTCCATACTAGAACAATACTTACATCCTGCCATCTCCCAAATTCTCCCTAAATCTCCTTGTGGTGCCCCCCCCACCTCACATGATACAATAGTGCCCAGGGCAGCCATCCCTCTCGCCCACCCCTTGTCCCAAACCCTGCGCTAGAGTCCATCTAACACTCCCCTCCCCTGAGACTAACAATGCTGCTGTCCAAATGTGCCCCCTGTGCTCCTTCATCCAGAGTGGGGGGGGTGCTCTAATACAGGAGGTGTGTTACTGGCCAGATCACAAGGTGAAAACAGAGAGGGGAAAAAAAGGCTAAGAAAAAGAATGCAGCCGCCGCATCTAATGATTGGTAAGCTGCAATACATTACATTCTTGGTTTTGGGTTTATTACCACTTTTAGTCTTTTGTTGCAACTTTACTTTTCAGGAGACGATGTAGAAATGTTTCTTTTTATCTTTTATACCTCCATAAGATGTGTGTGGATTTTATTACAACACCTGCCGGGATCTATGAATGCGCACTTCGGCAATCTTCCAGTAGCTGGATGTGATAATTCCAGCGTGGCCCCGAGCGTGGAAGGTGCTCATTATATTGCCTTCTTCCTAGGGAGGCGATGAGCTTCTGTTGGCTTCTCAATCACGGGAGATGAGAGCCGCTTAGAGATTTAAAGACGGATTTTATGATCAATTAGAAATCCCGGCATGTGTGTTATTTAAATAGATTTTCCTGCAGGGATAGTGTTGTGTGCGGAGCCATAGAGGATAGAAGATGAGCTCATCTTCATCCCCATCGGATACATTGTATGAGTTCATCTTCATCCCCATCGGATACATTGTATGAGTTCATCTTCATTTCCATTGGATACATTGTATGAGTTCATCTTCCTATGCACGGCCTCCAGGTGAAGGTCGTGATTCTGATGGAATGTGTTTCTTTAGCTAGATTGATAAATGTTATAGAATAGGGTAGACGATTGAGTGATCGGGAAATATATGCTGCTGCGCACCGATGACATCACAGATGTACAAAAATGTTATTCCACATAGCTAAAAAAGACCGTTCCTGCCCATGAAACGCCCATTGACACATTTCGTCAACACGCGTTTCACCAACAAGGGCTTAGTCATAGAGGTGGTGGAACCATGAAGAGGGCTCCTTCAGTGGACCAATAATAATAATTCCTATTAGTAGTCCAGATACATAAATACCCCTAGTACTCCAGGTACTGTACATAAATGCCCCTAGTATTCCATGTACATAATTACTCCTAGTAGTCCAGGTACATAATTACACCTAGTAGGCCAGGCGCATAGCGGCACCTGGTTGGCCAGGCGCATAGCGGCACCTGGTTGGCCAGGCGCATAGCGGCACCTGGTTGGCCAGGCGCATAATTACTCCTGGTAGTCCAAGTACATAATTAATGGCAGCGGGGTCGCTCTTTTGGAATGACCATCATTTTTGAGAATGCGTTACATTGTTCTTAATAAATGCAATGTGTTGTTTGGACGAGGTGGGGATTGTGATGTCACCACCCCTGCTCTTGCCTCATCCAATCAAAGAATACTTTGCACTGACTGAGAAAAACGCAAGGCATTCTCTAAATCACAAATGTCAAACACAAAGCTTGTGGGATGAATCTGGCCCTCGCATCCAGTTTTGCAGCCGGAACGTGGCGAAACACCATTCCACCCCCTCTGGCTCTCACCCTCTGCTCTCCGCTGTTACATGTAAACACAGAAGCTTTCGTGACCTGGGGGTTGCACAATGTGCATAGCACACCCCTAAGCCCTGCACTCTGTGCATAGCACACCCCTGAACTCTGTACTCTGTATGTAGCATACTCCAGAACTCTGCACTCTGTGCATAGGGAACCACTTGAACATAGCGCACCCCTGAACTCTGCACTTTGCACATTTTATACATAGTGTACCCCTGGACTCTGTACAAATGGCACCCCTGGAAGTGTACTCTGCACATAGCCTACCCCTGAATTTTGTACTCTGTATGTAGCACACCCCTAAACTCTGCACTCTGTATGTAGCGCACTCCTGAACTCTTCAGTATGTACATAGTGTACTCCTGAACTCTGCGCTCTGTACATAGTGTACTCCTGAACTCTGCGCTCTGTACATAGTGTACTCCTGAACTCTGCGCTCTGTACATAGTGTACTCCTGAACTCTGCGCTCTGTACATAGTGTACTCCTGAACTCTGCGCTCTGTACATAGTGTACTCCTGAACTCTACACTCTGTATGTAGTGTACCCGTGTACTCTGCACTCTGTAGTGTACTCTGCACTCTGTAGTGTACTCTGCACTCTGTAGTGTACTCTGCACTCTGTAGTGTACTCTGCACTCTGTAGTGTACTCTGCACTCTGTAGTGTACTCTGCACTCTGTAGTGTACTCTGCACTCTGTAGTGTACTCTGCGCTCTGTACGTAGTGTACTGGTGAACTCTGCGCTCTGTACGTAGTGTACTGGTGAACTCTGCGCTCTGTACGTAGTGTACTCGTGAACTCTGCGCTCTGTACGTAGCGCACTCGTGAACTCTGCGCTCTGTACGTAGTGTACTCGTGAACTCTGCGCTCTGTACGTAGCGCACTCCTGAACTCTGCGCTCTGTATGTAGCGCACTCCGGAACTCTGTGCTCTGTACGTAGCGCACTCCGGAACTCTGTGCTCTGTACGTAGCGCACTCCGGAACTCTGCGCTCTGTACGTAGCGCACTCCTGAACTCTGCGCTCTGTACGTAGCGCACTCCGGAACTCTGCGCTTTGTACGTAGCGCACTCCGGAACTCTGCGCTCTGTACGTAGCGCACTCCGGAACGCTGCGCTCTGTACGTAGCGCACTCCGGAACTCTGCGCTCTGTACGAAATTGAGTTTGACACCCCTGCTCTAAATGGTGGTGGTCATGCCAAGGGAGTGACCCACTGTGATTATTATGCAGAAGGACAGCCATTCGCATGGAACCCAGAAGACTATGCACATCCACTGGAGTAGCTCAAACTTCTATAGCGATTTGCAGAGGAAAACCACGTGTCACATACACATAGCTCCCAACTGTCCCTGATTTTTGTGGGACTGTCCCTGATTTGGAGCAATGTCCCCTCATTCCTTCCTTCTCTATCACAAAGTGTTTTCCAGCGCTAAACCTTTCATCTGATTTCTAAATTGCTGCATTTGTAAATTCCAAAAGCCAATATAAAGGAATAGTAGTGCTAAAAAAATCACTTGTGGGTTTAACCAATCCTTTTTTTTTTTTTTTGTACAATTCTCCTTTAAGGGGGTGTGGCAAGGGGTATGTCCTATGCCTGCATGCTTTTGCCGATGGGTGTCCCTCATTCCCATTTCAAAAAGTTGGGAGGTATGCATACACATTCTTTCCTTCAATTAACTAGCTACAGTATTTACTACATTAACCACTTCCCGACCAGCGCACGACTATGTACGTCGACAGAATGGCACGGGCAGGCATATTGGTGTACATGTACGTCCAATATTCGTTGCCGCCGTGCCATCGGGAGCGCGCCGCCGGCGGCGCGTTTCCGCACTGGTCGGGACCCCCGTGAGTCCGGTCGCGGGACCCGCGGACTCGATCGCCGCGGGCATCCCCGCGATCGTCTCACGGAGCGGCCGAATGGAGGAAATGCTGTATAAACAACATTTTCCCATTCTGCCTAGCAACTAGTGATGCTGATCTCTGCTCCATGTGATTGGAGCAGAGAACAGTGTACACTAAATGAAAGCCCAACCCCCCACAGTTAGTAACACACCCCTAGGAACACTTAACCCCTACACTGCCACCCACAGGTTAACCCTTTCACTGCCAGTGTCATTTACACAGGAATCACTGCATTTATATAGCAGTGATTACTGTATAAATGACAATGGTCCCAAAAATGTGTCAAAAATGTCCGATGGGTCCCCGACAATGTCGCAGTCACAATAAAAATCGCAGATCGCCGCCATTACTAGTAAAAAAAAAATAATAAAAAATTATTAATAAAAATGCTATAAAACTATCCCTATTTTGTAAACGCTATAACTTTTGCGCAAACCAATCAATAATCGCTTATTGCGTTTTTTTTTTTAACAAAAATATGTAGAAGAATACGTATCGGCCTAAACTGAGGGAAAAAAATGTTTTTTTATATATTTTTGGGGGATATTTATTATAACAAAAAGTAAAAAATAATGCGTTTTTTTCAAAATTGTCGCTCTATTTTTGTTTATAGCGCAAAAAATAAAAACCGCAGGGGTGATCAAATACCACCAAAAGAAAGATCTATTTGTGGGAAAAAAAGGACGTCAATTTTGTTTGGGAGCCATGTCGCACGACCGCGCAATTGTCAGTTAAAGCGACACAGTGCCGAATCGCAAAAAGTGGTCTGGTCTTTGACCAGCAAATTGGTCCGGTCTGCAAGTGGTTAAAGATGAACTACTTTCTTGACACCTTTTTCTCTGCTACAGCAATAGACTGTAAAAAAGGAAACAACAATGTCCCCTCTCTCCACTCCCAGCCAGCTGATTGAAGGAGCAACAGGAGGCTGGCCACCCTGCTTACTTTTCTCTCTCCTATCAGCTTGCTCCTTGTCACTTGAGTTATATTTTTATCCTCAGCGCCATCTAGTGGCCCTAATATGGTATTTTTCTAAAATACCTCAATAGAGAAAACATCACATTATGGCCACTAGATGGAGCTGAGGATCATAAGAAATAAATAAATATAACAGGCACAAGATGGTGATTATTCTGGGCGAATGCTTGTGACATCCAGCATTTTTTTTTTTTCTAAATAGACCTTATACTGACCGTCTCGCATTGCTCTTCCTGTTTGTTGTACAGGGACTGATGGAACAGAGGTTGGCGGAATATAGAGCGAGGAAAGCTAAACAACACAAGGAAGATGGGCAAACCAACAAAAATCAAACAGGAAGAGAGAAAGCAAAAAAATCATTAACTCAGACACTGAAAGAGAGACTTCATGGGATCTGCACCAGGTGGAGAACACCAGATATAGCGAGTAATCGGAACATGGCTCCTACAATACAAGTAAGATGGGACACTGATACCGGAAACCTTATAAAGATTGGTCATCTACTTAGAAATACCAGCTATGTAATCCTTACTATAAATATATATTTTTTTCTTTCTATTGTCTCCCAAATTGGAACACCTGAGAATAGCAATTTTACGAAGGTGTTTCAAAATGAGATGAAGACCATTTAGATATAAAAAGACCATCACACCTATATGGGATTATTAGACATCCCATTTCAAACCCCCCGCCCCATGGTCATTAACATGGAGTTGCCCTCCTTTGTGGCTATTTTCCACTCTTCTGGGAAGGCTTTCCACAGGATTTTGGAAGGTCTGTGGGAATTTGCACTATTTCAGGTGCTGATGTTGGGCGATTGGACTCCAATCTATATCAAAGGCGTTCAGTAGGGATGAGATCAGGCCTCTGTGCAGGACACTCGAGTTCCTCAACACCAAACTTGTCATACCACTTCTTTATGGAGCTGGCTTTGTATAGGGGCACAGTCATACTGGAGCAGAAAAGGGTCTTCACCAAACTGTTGCAACAAATTTGGAAGAGCGCACCATGGTCTGCAATATCTTTGTGTGATGTCGTAGTAACGGTACCGTTCAGTAGAAACCATGGCCATTACTTAACCCTTCCCTTCTTTGTGGCCATAACATCCTTTTATTCTTCAGGGAAGGCTTTCCACAAGATTTTAGAGGGTGTTTTGTAGGTCATTTGTGAGGTCAGGTACTGATGGTGAATGAGAATACCTAGCTCACCTTCGGTGTTCAGTAGGGTTTGCATCCAAAGGTGTTTAGTAGGGTTGAGGCCCAAAGGTGTTTAGTAGGGTTGAGGCCCAAAGGTGTTTAGTAGGGTTGAGGCCCAAAGGTGTTTAGTAGGGTTGAGGCCCAAAGGTGTTTAGTAGGGTTGAGGCCCAAAGGTGTTTAGTAGGGTTGAGGCCCAAAGGTGTTTAGTAGGGTTGAGGCCCAAAGGTGTTTAGTAGGGTTGAGGCCCAGAGGTGTTTAGTAGGGTTGAGGCCCAGAGGTGTTTAGTAGGGTTGAGGCCCAGAGGTGTTTAGTAGGGTTGAGGCCCAGAGGTGTTTAGTAGGGTTGAGGCCCAGAGGTGTTTAGTAGGGTTGAGGCCCAGAGGTGTTTAGTAGGGTTGAGGCCCAGAGGTGTTTAGTAGGGTTGAGGCCCAGAGGTGTTTAGTAGGGTTGAGGTCCAGGCTTTGTACAGGACAATTGAGTTCCTCTACACCAAACAGGTCACACCATGTCTTTTATGGAGCTGGCTTTGTACACAGGGGCACAGCCATAGTGGAACATAAAAGGCTCTTCACTAAACGGTTACCAAAAGGATGGAAGAGCACAAGGAGGGAGGGAGGTGTTTATGTAGTTTAATGCACAGGTAAGAAATGAGTAATGTTTAAGCATAGTTCCTTTATGAGGCTAGAGACACAAGAATCCACCAAGAAGCCAGTAGTAAATGGTCAGGTCCTGTCTAGGCAGTGTGGTGGGGCTGTGTGAATCCCAGGAGCTGTTAAAGAAAATTGCCAAATGTTTGGCAGTTTTCAGTTTTTCAGGATCTGCCCAACTCCAGAGAAACATAAATAGACCTGTGATGTCAGTCCAAAGACACCTGGCAAAAAGGTATGTATATAGACTGTATATACACACTCCTAGTTGGGCTGCCATGCAACATTGCTTTTTGGCTTCACTGTCGTGAGTGGAGGGGTGATTGTTTGTTTGTTTGTTTGTTTGTTTTTGTCTATTCCGGGATTCTTAAGTTGGTTGTTTGATTTTTTTTTTCCCACCTGTTTCTGAAAGAAGCTTCCAGAATATAGGGCAGGGAGATGCAAATGACCGGTATCATTATTCATCATGCCCCAGCCAATCCCTGAAAGGAGGTATCTAGAAGGTGGCTGGAGTAGTAAAAAATGTTCGGAAAGCTCCGGGTGTCTTTCCTCTTCCAAGAGAGTTCCAATCTCCTGGGGGGGGGGGGGGGCTCCTGCTCCTAGGAGAGAGTTTCTTAGACAGGAGATTGCAGTCTGGGCCTTAGGAGAAGCTGGGCTAAGGGCTTGGGGAAGACTGCTTAAAGGAGTATTTGCTGGAAGGCACTGTTTTGAAGTCCTGGGTCTAGAGAAGGATCACTTTATCTCCTTCACTGAGTATTTACCTGTGGGGGCTGGGTGGCGGACAGTTATAGGACATTGTGAGTACATACTTTGCTGTGGACTTTGAGTGCGCTTGAAGGGATCTAAGTGTCAGAGGTTGCTACATGGATGGGGGGTGCTCAGGAGGATAGGAGTGCTCCTATGGGGGTTGTGGCAAACCAAGGGGGGGGGGGTCATGAACCCAGAGGTGGGATTTAAGCATATTAAACAATACATTTATTTATTTTTTGTTACAGACCTCAAAGCCCAGAGAAGAAGCAGCACTTCTCGATGACACATCTTCTTCTTTCGGCTCTAAATGGAAGGTCACCCTGCTCCTGAAGGTCCTCCTGTGGCTGGTCCTGCTGGGACTCTTTGTAGAACTTGAGTTTGGACTGGTGTACTTCGTCCTTTCCATGTTTTATTGGCTGTATGAAGGAACTCGTGGGCCTGGTCAAAAGAGGAAAGGAGAGAAGAGCGCCTACTCTGTTTTCAACCCGGGATGTGAGGCCATAGACGGAACATTGACTGCTGAACAATTTGAGAGGGAACTGAATTACGGGGCATTGACTGGGGTATAACTACAAGACATACGGCTTGACTTCTAGATGTATAAAATTAATAAACTGCCTGAAAGACCCAAGACTGCCAGAATGTCATTCCTACATCAGCTTTTGTAGGCCATAGGTAGTTGCCAAGTGTCCTCCTTCTGCTTGGCAGACCCCCTGTTTTGCAAATTGTTGTGTGCATGTCCCACCAGACAGGGGACACTCAAACTGCCGCAGTAGGTGATGCCAAAGTGCACCTCCAATTTGTTCTTTATCTCAGGAAAACATCCTTACAATTTCTCTGCCAATGCGGAAAATGGATCCGGAAAGATGGGCACATTCCTAAATGCATCAGAGATTGTCCGTCCAGAGCGTATAAAAAATTCCCTTAGTGCAATGGATCCCACCCTCAGTCCCAGTCTGGGTTCCCACCCTCAGTCCCAGTCTGGGTTCCCACCCTCAGTCCCAGTCTTGGTTCCCACCCTCAGTCCCAGTCTTGGTTCCCACCCTCAGTCCCAGTCTTGGTTCCCACCCTCAGTCCCAGTCTGGGTTCCCACCCTCAGTCCCAGTCTGGGTTCCCACCCTCAGTCCCAGTCTGGGTTCCCACCCGGGCCGCTGATAGAAATCATGGGGCCCCGTACAGCCTAACTAGTGGGGCCCCCTTCAGCTCCGCCCCTCCCCAGACCCCGCCTTAAAACACAGTGCAGGTTTGTCTACAAGTGATTATTTCTTTTTCTCACAGCAACCCAGGAATGCCACTTGCCCTCTGGAAGATTTACCCCCCCTTCATGACCAGGCAATTTTTTGCGATACAGCACTGCGTTATTTTAACTGACAATTGCTTGGTCATGCGACTCTGTACTTAAATAAAATGTATGTAATTTTTTTCCCTCACAAATAGAGATCTCCTTTGGTGGTATTTGGTCACCTCTGCGATTTTTTTTTTTTTTTTTATTTTTTATTTTTTTACTTTTTGCTTTTCTAAACAAAAATAAAAACAATTTTGAAAAAAAAAAATAAAAAATTTTTACTTTCTGCAATAAAACCTATCCAATAAAAAAATTTAACAAATCAAATTTCTTCAATAGTTTAGGCCAATATGTATTCTGCAACATATTTTTTGTAAAAAAATAATCCCAAAAAGCGTTTATTGATTGGTTTGCGCAAAAGTTATAGCATCTACAATCTATTTGATGTATTTATGTTTTTTTATTTATTTATTTTTACTAGTAATGGTAGCAATCAGCGACTTGACAGCGGGACATGCCAATGCCATAATGTACTGCAGAGACAATGCTACCCATGCCATGCCACCAATACGATATTGTGCTGCAGACAGTGCTACCGATGCAGCCAATGCCATATTGTGCTGCAGACACTGCCACCCATGCCGCCAATGGCATAATGCCATTGGCAGCATGGGTGGCACTGTCTCTGCAGGCAGCACATGCATTATGGCATTAGCATCGTGGGTGGCACTGTCTGCTGCACATTACGGCATTGGCAGCATGGGTAGCACTGTCTCTGCAGGCAGGACTTGACATGCATTATGGGCCATAACGCATGTGATACCTGCAGACAGTGTCACCCATGCTGCCAATGCCATAATGTATAGATGCTGCTGCAGTAGTAGTAGTTCTTGAAGCCCCAACCCCCCCCCCCCCCCAACCAAGCACATACCTGTGTAATTGTTAATTGGGCCCCAGGAGTCACTTCCTCCGTGATCCTGCTACTGCCTGGACTTGAGGGTCAAAAAAAAAAAAGTTAGATGGGATGCCTCTGCCAATGACCTCTTCCAACTGCCGCCGCTGCTCGTCTGTTGCCTCCCTGCTAGTGCTACTTCTGCTAATTCTCATGCGGAGAGAGGTATGGGGCGGTGTTGTGTTCTGTATGGCAGTATGGTGATTGTCAAAAGTTGACTCTGATCGCAGATTATTATTATTTTTTTTTTACATTAAATTGCTTATCTGTTAAGGTTGCCCGGGCCCCCCTGCTGGTCAGGCCCGGTACAACAGGGCCAGTTGTACTAGCCTATCAGCGGCCCTGGTTCCCACCCTCAGTCCCCAGTCTCGGTTCCCACCCTCAGTCCCAGTCTCGGGTTCCCACCCTCAGTCCCAGTCTCGGGTTCCCACCCTCAGTCACAGTCTCGGGTTCCCACCCTCAGTCACAGTCTCGGGTTCCCACCCTCAGTCACAGTCTCGGGTTCCCACCCTCAGTCACAGTCTCGGGTTCCCACCCTCAGTCACAGTCTCGGGTTCCCACCCTCAGTCCCAGTCTCGGGTTCCCACCCTCAGTCCCAGTCTCGGGTTCCCACCCTCAGTCCCAGTCTCGGGTTCCCACCCTCAGTCCCAGTCTCGGGTTCCCACCCTCAGTCCCAGTCTCGGGTTCCCAACCTCAGTCCCAGTCTCGGGTTCCCAACCTCAGAAAACATGTCCCAAGACATGTTTTCAGTATCTTCTTCACCTTTTAAAGAGGTCTAATAATCGTTTTACTGCCACCAATGTATGTACAGTGGAAGTATTGATGGTGGGGTTTATACAGCTGTCGAGTGTGTGTATAAATCTGACAACCCAGGTATCAGATGCTTCCACCTCCCCCATAACTGCAGGTCCTCCCCTCCCACATGCACCTCCCGTGTTTCCTGAGCTCCACGTGTCCATTAGCAGACTCGGGACCAGCAGGGCAGGTGCTGCTGGGTAGAGGGGAGGAAGATCTGCAAATGTCCGTTCACTGATCTCCCCTACCTGTCTCTGAACCAGAAGCAGTGGGTAAAGTGCTACTTTCGGTCACTTTCTCCAGCTAGCATGGCCGGGGAAGACCTAATCTGCACTCCATTAGTTTCATAGGATGACAGGTAAGTCATGAGGGGTCTTATAGTCCCCTATGTCTCATTAAGGAGAACCTATAATCAAAAAAATGCATCACATAGAGGACTTTCTGTCCCCTATATAATGAGAGGGGGGGGGGGGGAGTCTCATAAAACAAAAATTTAAAAAAGGTGTAAAAAAAAAAAAAAAATTAAAGTTATAGCAAAGCTCTTAAAAAAAAGTTTGAGACCCCCACCCCCACATACGCAAATGTAATGCGTGTGATGTCTATTGCACTATAGCTATGCACAGTGAGATAAAAAATTCTACAGTCATTAACTGTGAACTGATGACCTATAGCGGCTTTTAAAGCTTTGCCTATCATCTTTTATATTTTAACCAAAAAATTGTGTCATTTTATTGCATTTTTGTGCCCTAAAATTAAAATTTTCGTGTATTTTTTTTTTTACTGAAATTTTGCATCTCCTAAACCTTTGCACTAATACCACGTGACATAAAAAATTTTTTTTAACTACCAATATTTTATAGACCTGTGCAGAACAAAAAAAATGTGTTTTTAGTTTCAATTCGGTATTTATATTAATTCACTTAGTTAAATTTGTTTAATTCATTTTCGGAATTTGTTTTGCATATTCAAATTCAAGTCGATTTTGGATTTTCAGAATTTGAAAAATTTGAATTCCATTCGAAATCAAATTTATTCTATGCAAATTTTAGAAGATGGTTTTATTCTTTCTATTCCATTCTATTATTTTTTTTTTATTAGATTCTATTCTTTTAATTTCTGTTCTAGTCTTTTCTTTTTTTATTATATTTCATTCTTTTCTAGTTTATTCAGATTTGAATTTACTCTATTCAAATTGTGGAAGAAAAAAAACTGTAGGGGGTCCCCCCAAAATCTATACCCTTATAAGACCCTTATCTAGATCCTTATAAAACCCTTACCCGGGCATGCAGCCTGCCAGGTCAGGGGGGACAATCTGGGAGGGTGGGTGCTTTGGGGCAGGGAGGGCTCTGTCCCGCTCCCACCCCCCAAAACACCTTGTTCCCATGTTGATGGGGACAAGGGCCTCATCCCCACAACCCTGGCCGGTGGTTGTGGGGGAGTCTGTCGGTGGGGGGGCTTATCGAAATCTGGAAGCCCCCTTTAACAAGGGAGGGCCCCCAGATCCTGGCTCTCTACTATGTGAACAAGTGGGGGTAATCTCACAATTGCTTTATTAAAAAATAAAAAACAGTGTCTCCCGACGTAAATCCATCGTCAATCATGCTGCCCGCCGCGCCGCCAACCTGAAAGAAAAAAAAAAATGATTATCAGCGCAGACCCATCATCGATGCCCACTGGTGAGTGCCTGGTTGGCAAGTGGTTAATAAAAAAAAAATAAAAAAAAACTGGCCCTTCAAAGTGGCATTCTTATCTATACTGCTGGGACTTCTGTGAGATAACATAGAAGTCTATGGGACCAAGTTGCACTGAGAGTTGCACAAAAGCAGTGCAGGAACTATTTATTTATTTTTTGTCACTGAGACCTGAATGGTGGCAATTAAGACACACTCATTGAAATACATAGGATGCGACTTTGGACTTTACAGTGGCATGGCAAGTCGCATCCTATGTATATCATTGGGTGCATATTTGCACATAGCGCCTGAAAAAAGCGGCTCCATTCACTCCAGTGCGAAAGCCTGAGGGTGCACTGGCAGGGCGTCACAAAAAGTCTTGCCAGCAGCTTCTTTGGAGTGTTGACGGAGCGGTGAACTCACTGCTCCTCCATCGCTCCTTCCCATTGAAATCAATGGGGCAGTGCTGCGATACCGCCGGCAAAATGTCGCTCCGGCAGCGTTTTGCGGGTGGATTTAACCCCTTTTCAGCCACGGGGGGGGGGGGGGGGGGGTGTTAGCCAAATAGCGCAGATAAAATGACGGTAAAGCGGTGCTAAAAATGGCACCGCTTTACCGCCGACGTGGTGTGAAAGCCGTCTAAGTGAGGCAGAAGAGTTTTCATTTTAATAAGCGAATATTGTAGAAACGGATGATAGAGGGAAGCAGGTGGAACTCTTAAGGAGGACTTGATAGGAGAAAACCCTCCAACTAAAGCTGTCTCCCCCTCCTCCCCCGACTCCTTATCATTCAGCATTTTATAAAATTCCTGTTTACTGAAAATCACAAATGATTCATTCACATGGCCACTAGATGGCGCTGTGGAACATAGGGAATACACACAGCTTTGCGTAACAAGAGATGCAATGGTGCTGATTTACTAAGAAGAATGCGTGGCGCCAGTTCACACCTTAACCACATGCCGACCGGGGCCATAGCCGAAAGACGGCTACAGCGCGGTGGGCTTATTCTGGGAGGGCGTCCATGGACGTCCTCCCAGAATCTTGCTACCGCGCGCCCCCTGGGGTGCGCACCCGGGAACATCCGTGACCGCCGAGTCCAGAGGATCACGGATCTTGGTAAACGCCCGCTGATAGCGGCCGTTTACCACGTGACGGAGCGATCACTGGTAAACAAACCAGTTCCTCCCTCCCCCTCTCTGTACCGATCTGTACAGTGCGAGGGGAGAGGGCGAGAGATGGCAGCGGCGCTGTGGGCTGGAGGTGTAGTGCCCACAGCGCTGCTCAGTGACAATAATCTGCAGTACTCAACACTGTGCAATACTCTGCAAACTCGGCCAATACTCTGCAACGCTGTGCAATACTCTGCAATACCCTGCAATAATCTGCCAATACCCTGCAATAATCTGCCAATACTCTGCAATAAATTTGAAAAGAAACAAAGATTTTTTTTTTTTTTTACTGAATTTTCAGTCTTTTTTAATTATT
>NW_027507758.1:11445659-11509833 GCF_037356315.1 Lithobates pipiens | reverse complement strand
GCACATTCCTAAATGCATCAGAGATGTCCGTCCAGAGCGTATAAAAAATTCCCTTAGTGCAATGGATCCCACCCTCAGTCCCAGTCTGGGTTCCCACCCTCAGTCCCAGTCCTGGGTTCCCACCCTCAGTCCCAGTCTTGGTTCCCACCCTCAGTCCCAGTCTTGGTTCCCACCCTCAGTCCCAGTCTGGGTTCCCACCCTCAGTCCCAGTCTGGGTTCCCACCCTCAGTCCCAGTCTGGGTTCCCACCCTCAGTCCCAGTCTGGGTTCCCACCCGGGCCGCTGATAGAAATCATGGAGCCCCGTACAGCCTAACTAGTGGGGCCCCCTTCAGCTCCGCCCCTCCCCAGACCCCGCTTAAAACACAGTGCAGGTTTGTCTACAAGTGATTATTTCTTTTTTCTCACAGCAACCCAGAATGCCACTTGCCCTCTGGAAGATTTACCCCCCCTTCATGACCAGGCAATTTTTTGCGATACAGCACTGCGTTATTTTAACTAAATAAAAAAATTTAACAAATCAAATTTCTTCAATAGTTTAGGCCAATATGTTCTGCAACATATTTTTTGTAAAAAATAATCCCAAAAAGCGTTTGATTGGTTTGCGCAAAAGTTATAGCATCTACAATCTATTTGATGTATTTATGTTTTTTTATTTATTTATTTTTACTAGTAATGGTAGCAATCAGCGACTTGACAGCGGGACATGCCAATGCCATAATGTACTGCAGAGACAATGCTACCCATGCCATGCCACCAATACGATATTGTGCTGCAGACAGTGCTACCGATGCAGCCAATGCCATATTGTGCTGCAGACACTGCCACCCATGCCGCCAATGGCATAATGCCATTGGCAGCATGGGTGGCACTGTCTCTGCAGGCAGCACATGCATTATGGCATTAGCATCGTGGGTGGCACTGTCTGCTGCACATTACGGCATTGGCAGCATGGGTAGCACTGTCTCTGCAGGCAGGACTTGACATGCATTATGGGCCATAACGCATGTGATACCTGCAGACAGTGTCACCCATGCTGCCAATGCCATAATGTATAGATGCTGCTGCAGTAGTAGTAGTTCTTGAAGCCCCAACCCCCCCCCCCCCCCCCCAACCAAGCACATACCTGTGTAATTGTTAATTGGGCCCCAGGAGTCACTTCCTCTGTGATCCTGCTGCTGCCTGGACTTGAGGGTCAAAAAAAAAAAAGTTAGATGGGATGCCTCTGCCAATGACCTCTTCCGACTGCCGTCGCTGCTCGTCTGTTGCCTCCCTGCTAGTGCTACTTCTGCTAATTCTCATGCGGAGAGAGGTATGGGGCGGTGTTGTGTTCTGTATGGCAGTATGGTGATTGTCAGAGGTTGACTCTGATCGCAGATTATTTATTATTTTTTTTTTACATTAAATTGCTTATCTGTTAAGGTTGCCCGGGCCCCCCTGCTGGTCAGGCCCGGTACAACAGGGCCAGTTGTACTAGCCTATCAGCGGCCCTGGTTCCCACCCTCAGTCCCAGTCTCGGGTTCCCACCCTCAGTCCCAGTCTCGGGTTCCCACCCTCAGTCCCAGTCTCGGGTTCCCACCCTCAGTCCCAGTCTCGGGTTCCCATCCCTCAGTCACAGTCTCGGGTTCCCACCCTCAGTCACAGTCTCGGGTTCCCACCCTCAGTCACAGTCTCGGGTTCCCACCCTCAGTCACAGTCTCGGGTCCCACCCTCAGTCACAGTCTCGGGTTCCCACCCTCAGTCACAGTCTCGGGTTCCCACCCTCAGTCACAGTCTCGGGTTCCCACCCTCAGTCCCAGTCTCGGGTTCCCAACCTCAGAAAACATGTCCCAAGACTGTTTTCAGTATCTTCTTCACCTTTTAAAGAGGTCTAATAATCGTTTTACTGCCACCAATGTATGTACAGTGGAAGTATTGATGGTGGGGTTTATACAGCTGTCGAGTGTGTGTATAAATCTGACAACCCAGGTATCAGATGATTCTACCTCCCCCATAACTGCTGGTCCTCCCCTCCCACATGCACCTCCCGTGTTTCCTGAGCTCCACGTGTCCATTAGCAGACTCGGGACCAGCAGGGCAGGTGCTGCTGGGTAGAGGGAGGAAGATCTGCAAATGTCCGTTCACTGATCTCCCCTACCTGTCTCTGAACCAGAAGCAGTGGGTAAAGTGCTACTTTCGGTCACTTTCTCCAGCTAGCATGGCCGGGAAGACCTAATCTGCACTCCATTAGTTTCATAGGATGACAGGTAAGTCATGAGGGGTCTTATAGTCCCCTATGTCTCATTAAGGAGAACCTATAATCAAAAAAATGCATCACATAGAGGACTTTCTGTCCCCTATATAATGAGAGGGGGGGGGGGGGGGGGGGGAGTCTCATAAAACAAAAATTTAAAAAAGGTGTAAAAAAAAAAAAAAAAAAATTAAAGTTATAGCAAAGCTCTTAAAAAAAAGTTTGAGACCCCCACCCCCACATACGCAAATGTAATGCGTGTGATGTCTATTGCACTATAGCTATGCACAGTGAGATCAAAAATTCTACAGTCATTTACTGTGAACTGATGACCTGTAGCGGCTTTTAAGCTTCGCCTATCATCTTTTATATTTTAACCAAAAAATTGTGTCATTTTATTGCATTTTTGTGCCCTAAAATTAAATTTTCGTGTATTTTTTTTTTTTTACTGAAATTTTGCATTTCATAAACATTTGCACTAATACCACGTGACATAACATTTTTTTTTTAACTACCAATATTTTATAGACCTGTGCAGAACAAAAAAATGTGTTTTTAGTTTCAATTCGGTATTTATATTAATTCACTTAGTTAAATTTGTTTAATTCATTTTCAGAATTTGTTTTGCATATTCAAATTCAATTCGATTTTGGATTTTCAGAATTTGAAAAATTTGAATTGATTTGAATTCCATTCGAAATCAAATTTATTCTATGCAAATTTTAGAAGATGGTTTTATTCTTTCTATTCCATTCTATTATTATTTTTTTTTTTTATTAGATTCTATTCTTTTAATTTCTGTTCTAGTCTTTTCTTTTTTTATTATATTTCATTCTTTTCTAGTTTATTCAGATTTGAATTTACTCTATTCAAATTGTGGAAGAAAAAAAACTGTAGGGGGTCCCCCCAAAATCTATACCCTTATAAGACCCTTATCTAGATCCTTATAAAACCCTTACCCGGGCATGCAGCCTGCCAGGTCAGGGGGGACAAGTGAGTGTGCCCCCCCCCCTCCTGACCCATACCAGGCCACATGCCCACAATCTGGGAGGGTGGGTGCTTTGGGCAGGGAGGGCTCTGTCCCGCTCCCACCCCCCAAACACCTTGTTCCCATGTTGATGGGGACAAGGGCCTCATCCCCACAACCCTGGCCGGTGGTTGTGGGGGAGTCTGTCGGTGGGGGGGCTTATCGAAATCTGGAAGCCCCCTTTAACAAGGGAGGGCCCCCAGATCCTGGCTCTCTACTATGTGAACAAGTGGGGGTAATCTCACAATTGCTTTATTAAAAAAATAAAAAACAGTGTCTCCCGACGTAAATCCATCGTCAATCATGCTGCCCGCCGTGCCGCCAACCTGAAAGAAAAAAAAAATGATTATCAGCGCAGACCCATCATCGATGCCCACTGGTGAGTGCCTGGTTGGCAAGTGGTTAATAAAAAAAACTAAAAAAAAACTGGCCCTTCAAAGTGGCATTCTTATCTATACTGCTGGGACTTCTGTGAGATAACATAGAAGTCTATGGGACCAAGTTGCACTGAGAGTTGCACAAAAGCAGTGCAGGAACTATTTATTTATTTTTTGTCACTGAGACCTGAATGGTGGCAATTAAGACACACTCATTGAAATACATAGGATGCGACTTTGGACTTTACAGTGGCATGGCAAGTCGCATCCTATGTATATCATTGGGTGCATATTTGCACATAGCGCCTGAAAAAAGCGGCTCCATTCACTCCAGTGCGAAAGCCTGAGGGTGCACTGGCAGGGCGTCACAAAAAAGTCTTGCCAGCAGCTTCTTTGGAGTGGTGAAGGAGCGGTGAACTCACTGCTCCTCCATCGCTCCTTCCCATTGAAATCAATGGGGCAGTGCTGCGATACCGCCGGCAAAACGTCGCTCCGGCAGCGTTTTGCGGGTGGATTTAACCCCTTTTCAGCCACGGGGGGGGGGGGGGGGTGTTAGCCGCTAAAATGACGGTAAAGCGGTGCTAAAAATGGCGCCGCTTTACCGCCGACGTGGTGTGAAAGCCGTCTAAGTGAGGCAGAAGAGTTTTCATTTTAATAAGCGAATATTGTAGAAACGGATGATAGAGGGAAGCAGGTGGAACTCTTAAGGAGGACTTGATAGGAGAAAATCCTCCAACTAAAGCTGTCTCCCCTCCTCCCCCGACTCCTTATCATTCAGCATTTTATAAAATTCCTGTTTACTGAAAATCACAAATGATTCATTCACATGGCCACTAGATGGCGCTGAGGAACATAGGGAATACACACAGCTTTGCGTAACAAGAGATGCAATGGTGCTGATTTACTAAGAAGAATGCGTGGCGCCAGTTCACACCTTAACCACATGCCGACCGGGGCCATAGCCGAAAGACGGCTACAGCGCGGTGGGCTTATTCTGGGAGGGCGTCCATGGACGTCCTCCCAGAATCTTGCTCCCGCGCGCCCCCTGGGGTGCGCACCCGGGAACATCCGTGACCGCCGAGTCCAGAGGATCACGGATCTTGGTAAACGCCCGCTGATAGCGGCCGTTTACCACGTGACGGAGCGATCACTGGTAAACAAACCAGTTCCTCCCTCCCCTCTCTGTACCGATCTGTACAGTGCGAGGGGAGAGGGCGAGAGATGGCAGCGGCGCTGTGGGCTGGAGGTGTAGTGCCCACAGCGCTGCTCAGTGACAATAATCTGCAGTACTCAACACTGTGCAAATACTCTGCAAAACTCGGCCAATACTCTGCAACGCTGTGCAATACTCTGCAATACCCTGCAATAATCTGCCAATACCCTGCAATAATCTGCCAATACTCTGCAATAAATTTGAAAAGAAACAAAGATTTTTTTTTTTTTTTTACAGAATTTTCAGTCTTTTTTGATTATTAGTGCAAAAAAAAAAAAAAACAGCGGTGATTAAATACCACCAAAAGAAAGCTCTGTTTGTGTGAAAAAAAAGGACAAAAATTTCATTTGGGTACAATGTTGCATGACTGAGTAATTGTCATTCAAAGTGTGAGAGCACCAAAAGCTGAAAATTGGTCTGGTTAGGAAGGGGGTTTAAGTGCCCGGTGGTCGAGTGGTTAAAGAGGAAGTAAACTTTGGTAGGTTTTACTTCCTCTTTGTCTCCCTGCAAAGGTAAAGCATAATGGGCCGCCTATGTATCGCATAGTAGCCCATTATGTATCACTTACCTGAAAACGAAACCCTCGATGTCCCCGCTGTCCCCTCTTCCACGAAGCGTCCACCTTCCTTCCGGGTATCGCGCTTCCGGCGCTGAGATTGGCCCGGAGCTGCGATGACGTCGCCGTGCATGTGCGTGGAATCTGCCAGTCGCAGTGCGATCGCCTTTAGAAACAGCGCTCTCGCCATTTCTAAAGGAGTCTAAAGTGCGCCTGCGCTGTTGTCTACGGCGCATGCGCCGTAGACATTGTTCGCTTGCCTTTTTCGTAAATATCTACTAAACCGTGGAGGCTTGGGAGATATTTTTCGAGCACCTGCAGGTAAGCCTTAATCTAGGCTTACCTGTAGGTAAAAGTGGTTGTAACAGGTTTACAACAACCACTTTAATTGGTGCGCTGGAAAAGTCATTAACCAAACGTGCGAAACCGGCGCGCACTTTAAAGCGCAAAATGATAATAAATATGTAAACGGCAACTGGTGCTTGGGGAAACTGCGGTTTTCTCACTGATAATAGCGCACACGCCCAATACTGATACAAATTGGTTAATTTCATCTCATTGGATGGGTCTCGTTAGGAAATTAGTAGATGTTCTCAGTTATTTAGCATTAAAAGGGTTAATCTCATTCCCAGGGCTGGACTGGGACAAAAATTTGGCCCTGGACTTCATCCACACCCGCCCACTTTAACCACTTACAGACCGGATCATTTTGCTGGTCAAAGACCAGACCACTTTTTGAGATTCCGCACTGCGTCGCTTTAACTGACAATTTCGCGGTCGTGCGACGTGGCTCCCAAACAAAATTGACGTCCTTTTTTTCCCACAAATAGAGCTTTCTTTTGGTGGTATTTGATCACCCCTGCGGTTTTTATTTTTTGCGCTATAAACAAAATAGAGCGACAATTTTGAAAAAAACGCATTAATTTTTTACTTTTTGCTATAATAAATATCCCCCAAAAATATATAAAAAAAATTTTTTTCCCTCAGTTTAGGCCGATACGTATTCTTCTACATATTTTTGGTAAAAAAAAATCGCAATAAGCGTTTATTGATTGGTTTGCGCAAACGTTATAGCGTTTACAAAATAGAGGATAGTTTATGACATTTTTATTAATAATTTTTTTTACTAGTAATGGCGGCGATCAGCGATTTTTTTTTTTATTGTGACTGCGACATTGCGGCGGACACATCAGACATTTTTGACACATTTTTGGGACCATTGTCACTTATACAGCAATCAGTGCTATACAAATGCACTGATTCCTGTGTAAATGACACTGACAGTGAAGGGGTTAACCAGTGGGTGGCAGTGTAGGGGTTAAGTGTTCCTAGGGGAGTGTTACTAACTGTTGGGGGCTGGGCTTTCATTTAGTGAACACTGATCTATGCTCCAATCACATGGAGCAGAGATCAGTGTCACTTGTTGCTAGGCAGAATGGAGAAATGCTGTTTACAACGGCATCTCCCAGTTCAGCAGCACCGTGAGACGATCGTGGGTATGCCCACGGCCATATCGAGAACACTTCTCTGTTATTTGTAATGTATTGAAAGATTTTTGGATAAAGGTTTTACACAAATAAATAAAAGACGATCATTGTAAGCACCCCTGTCCGTGGTAAATGGTTTGTCACAACTTTGTAGAATGATGCATCTGCAGGACAGCTTGTTCTTTTTTGAAACACAACAGGCTGGCTGGCTGGATCACCAGATGAAAATAGAAGAAAGAAAGCCTAAAAAAAGAAAACAAATGCAGCCGTCACATCTAAGAATTGATAAGCTGCAATATAAGAAATGTATGATTTTGGGTTTATTACCGCTGTTATCAGCTAATCCCTGTCAACGTTGTCTAGAACTGTTACTTTGTATTTCTTGTTGCAAATAGGTGTGTGTTTCCTTTGCTCCTCAGCTCCATCTAGTGGTCATCGCGTGGTCTTTTACTACTGCCCATAATGAAAAGAACGTTTGTTCAAAAGAGAAAACAGCCTTAAGAATATTCGCTTTTGACCAATTTGTGCAGAACGAAGGTACGCGATGATTCACTACATCAGGGATATGCAATTAGCGGACCCCCAGCTGTTGCAGAACTACAAGTCCCATGAGGCCTAGCAAGACTCTGACAGCCACAAGCATGACACCCAGAGGCAGAGCATGATGGGACTTGTAGTTTGTAACAGCTGGAGGTCCGCTAATTGCATATCCCTGCACTAGATGAATGGCTATGTGAATTGGACAACAAGTCAAGGACCGAGGGGTCACATTTGCCCTTTTCTTTTAAGCCTTCTCTGTTGCTTATTCACTCACTCAGGTTCCCACTTCTAAATATACAGGAACCACCCATCACACCCAGACCCCACCTCTAAATCTGGAAGCACCACCCATCCACACCACTTTATGTGTTGGACTCACCTTGACCCCCCCCCCTCCCCCCCCCCCCACACACACACACACACACACTTCTAAATAGGCAGGAGCAACCCATCAAACCCACTTTATGGGTTGTTCTCACCCAAACCCCACCTCTAAATCTGGAAGCACCACCCATCACACCCACTTAATGGGTTGGTCTTGTCCAGACCCCCCTCTAAATAAGCAGGAAACACCCATCACACCTAATTTATGGGTTGGTCTCACCCAGACCCCACCTCTAAATCTGGAAGCATCACCCATTGCACCCACTTAATGGGTTTGTCTTGCCCAGACCCCCCTCTAAATAAGCAGGAAACACCCATCACACCCACTTTATGGGTTGGTCCAACCCACCTCAAAATCTGGAAGCACCATCCATCACACCCACTTTATGGATTGGACTCACCTTGACCCCCCCCCCCCACTTCTAAATAGGTAGGAGCAACCCATCAAACCCACTTTATGGGTTGTTCTCACCCAAACCCCACCTCTAAATCTGGAAGCACCAATCATCGCACCCACTTAATGGGTTGGTCTTGCCCAGACCCCCCCCCCCCTCTAAATAAGCAACAAACACCCATCACACCCACTTTATGGGTTGGTCTCACCCAGACCCCACCTCTAAATCTGGAAGCACCACCCATCACACCCACTTTATGGGTTGGTCTTGCCCAGACCCACCTCTAAAAATGCAGGAACCAACCATCAAACCCACTTTATGGGTTGGTCCCACCCACCTCTACATCTGGAAGCACCATCCATCACACCCACTTTATGGGTTGGACTCACCTTGACCCCCCCCCCCCCCCACTTCTAAATAGGTAGGAGTGACCCGTCAACCCACTTTATGGGTTGTTCTCACCCAAACCCCACCTCTAAATCTGGAAGCACCGATCATCGCACCCACTTAATGGGTTGGTCTTGCCCAGACCCCCCTCTAAATAAGCAAGAAACACCCATCACACCCACTTTATGGGTTGGTCTCACCTAGACCCCACCTTTAAATCTGGAAGCACCACCCCATCACACCCACTTTATGGGTTGGTCTTGCCCAGACCCCCCCTCTAAATAAGCAGGAAACACCCATCCCACCCACTTTATGGGCTTGGCTCACCCAGATCCCACCTCTAAATCTGGAAGCACCACCCATCACACCCACTTTATGGGTTGGTCTTGCCCAGACCCCCCCCCCTCTCTAAATAAGCGGGAAACACCCATCACACCCACTTTATGGGTTGGTCTCACCCAGACCCCACCTCTAATATGGAAGCAACACCCATTACACCCACTTTATGGGTTGGTCTTGCCCAGACCCCCCCTCTAAATAAGCAGGAAACACCCATCACACCCACTTTATGGGTTGTTCTCACCCAAGCCCCACCTCTAAATCTGGAAGCACCACCCATCACACTCACTTTATGGGTCGGTCTTGCCCAGACCCCCCCTCTAAATAAGCAGGAAACACCCATCACACCCACTTTATGGGTTGTTCTCACCCAAACCCCACCTCTAAATCTGGAAGCACCACCCATCACACTCACTTTATGGGTTGTTCTCACCCAAACCCCACCTCTAAATCTGGAGCACCACCCATCACACTCACTTTATGGGTTGGTCTTGCCCAGACCCCCCCCCCAAATAAGCAGGAAACACCCATCACACCCACTTTACACACACACCATCACAATCACTTAATGGACTAATTCTGCCCAGACCTCACCTCTAAATATGCAGGAACTGCCCATCACACCCACTTTATGGGTTGGTACAACCCAGACCCTCCAAATATGCAGGGACCACCCATCACAATCAAGTAATGGGCTAGTTCTGCTCAGATCCAACCTCTAAATATGCAGGAACCACCCATCACACCCACTTTATGGGTTGGTCCCGTCCAGACCCCACCTCTAAATATGCAGGAACCACCCATCACACCAACTTTATGGGTTGGTCCCACCCAGACCTCACCTCAAAATAAGCAGGGACCACCCATCACAATCACTTAATGGGCTAGTTCTGCCCAGACCCCACCTCTAAATATGCAGGAACCACCCATCACACCCACTTTATGGGTTGGTCCCACCCAGACCCCACCTCTAAATATGCAGGAACCACATATCACACCAACTTTATGGCTTGGTCCCACCCAGACCTCACTTCTAAATATGCAGGGGCCACCCATCACAATCACTTAATGGGCTACTTCTACCCAGACCCCACCTCTAAATATGCAGGAACCACCCATCACCCCCACTTTATGGGTTGGTCTTGCCCAGACCCCTACCTCTAAATATGCTGGAACCACCCATCAAAATCTCTTTATGGGCTAGTCCTGCCCCCCAGACCCCACCTCTAAATATGCAGGTGTAGCACCCTCTAGTGTGCTAGATGTAGTATATATTTTTTTTTTCTGTAGTGTAGGACAGTATTTCTCAACTCCAGTCCTCAAGGCGCCCCAACAGGTCATGTTTTCAGGCTCTCCATTATTTTTGCACAGGTGATTTGATCAGTTTCCCTGCCATAGTAATTATCACAACTGTTTCATCTGATGGAAATCCTGAAAACATGACCTGTTGGGGCGCCTTGAGGACTGGAGTTGAAAAACGCTGGTGTAGGAAAATGTATTTAGCTCGGGGCTAAGACTGAGCTGTGAATCTGGGTCAGGGTTCAGTGGGTTAGGCTGGGTGACTCGTCTTGACAAACTCATCTGGTGCCTCCCCCTGGTCTAGAAGGTTGTAGAACCTTCTAGAGGTGGAGTTTAGGAGGGTCTGTTTGGTATTTTTTGGGGTCGCAGCCAATCCCCAGTAGTGGGGCTGGCAGAGGACAGGCCACCTAATACATAGACCTGAATCATGCTAGCAGGGGCAGTCGGGTGGAAGATGGAGATATGGTATTGTCGAGGATGTCCGTGGTCCTGAGGCGTGCCCCCTAATCTTGCTCATGTTATGGGTTGGTCCTGCCCAGACCCCGCCTCTAGGGGTCTAGATCTAGATATAGATACCTACCTCTAGATATGGTATGATCCCAGGGGATGGCCCAGCACAACAGCATCAGTGTAGATGTGAAAATTTGTTTTGTTTGTTAATCATTTCCTTTTGTTATATTCGTAACGTTAGAATGATTTGTTTTACAGAATTTGTTTTCTTTATTCGGATATGGTTAGTATATCCATTATTTTCCAATCTATTCAAATTTCGAAAGATGGCTATATTCGTTCTATTTTATTCTATTTTTTTTTATTGTATTCTTTTTTTTCCCCCTATCCTATTTTTTAACTTTTTTTTTCTACTCTATTTTATTCTATTCTCATCTTTTCTATTCTTTTATTTCCGTCATTTTCTATTCTATTTTATTCAATTTTTTTTATATTCTATTCTTACATAGTTACATAGTAGGTGAGGTCGAAAAAAAGACACAAGTCCATTAAGTCCAACCTATGTGTGTGATTATATGTCAGTATTACATTTGTGGTGCTTACCTAATTGTTTCTTGAAACTATCGATGCCCCCCCGGCTGAGACCACCGCCTGTGGAAGGGAATTCCACATCCATGCCGCTCTGAGCCCTTGTACACACGGTCGGACATTCTGACAACCAAATCCATCGGATTTTGTCCGAAACTGTTGCATACACACGGTCGGACAAAGTTGTCGGAAAATCCGATCGTTCAGAACGCGATGACGTTATTTTGTTACGACGGGACTACATTCAGGCTAGTAGCCAATAGCTTTGGTGTAGGAATTTGATCTGAGCATGCGTGGCACTTTGTCCGATCAGAAAATTTTTATAGCCAAGCTGGAAAACTTGGTCCGTCGGATATTCAGACGGAAACAGTCCGATGGAGCCCACACACGGTCGAATTATCAGACAACACGGTCCGATCGGACTTTTTCTGTCGGAATGTCCAACCATGTGTACAAGGGCTTACAGTAAAGAACCCTCTACGTAGCTTAACCACTTTCAGACCGGACCATTTTGCTGGTAAATGACCAGAGGTCTTTTTACACTTTGGCACTGCGCTGCTTTAACTGGTAATTGCGCGGTCATGCAATGTTGTACCCAAACAAATTTGCGTCCTTTTCTTCCCACAAATAGAGCTTTCTTTTGATGGTATTTGATTGCCTCTGCGATTTTATTTTTTGCGATATAAACGTAAAAAGACCGCAAATTTTGAAAAAAAAATGATATTTTCTACTTTTTGTTATTAGAAAAATCCAATAAACTCAATTTTAGTCATACATTTAGGACAAAATGTATTCAGCCACATGTCTTTGGTAAAAAAAAGTCAATAATTGTATATTTATTGGTTTGCGCAAAAGTTGTTACATCTACAAAACTAAGGTACGTTTTCTGGAATTTACGCAGCTTTTAGTTTACGACTGCCTATCTCATTTCTTGAGGTGCTAAAATGACAGGGCAGTACAAAACCCCCCCAAATGACCCCATTTTGGAAAGTAGACCCCCTAAGGAAATTGATAAGAGGCATGTTGAGCCCATTGAATATTTTATTTTTTTGCCTCAAGCGATTGAATAATGACAAAAAAAAAATTTTTTTTTTTTTTTACACAAAGTTGTCACTAAATGATATATTGCTCACACATGCTATGGGCGTATGTGAAATGACACCCCAAAATAAATTCTGCTGCTTCTCCTGAGTACGGGGATACCACATATGTGGGACTTTTTGGGAGCCTAGCCGCGTACAGGGCCCCGAAAACCAAGCACCGCCTTCAGGCTTTCTAAGGGCGTCAATTTTTGATTTCACGCCTCACTACCTATTACAGTTTTGAAGGCCATAAAATGCCAAGATGGCACAAAACCCCCACAAATGACCCCATTTTAGAAAGTAGACACCCCAAGCTATTTGCTGAGAGGCATGTTGAGTCCATGGAATATTTTATATTTTGCCACAAGTTGCGGGAAAATTACAAACTTTTTTTTTTTTTTTTTTTTTTCACAAAGTTGTCACTAAATGATATATTGCTCATGCATGCCATGGGCATATGTGAAATGACACCCCAAAATAAATTCTGCTGCTTCTCCTGAGTACGGGGATACCACATATGTGGGACTTTTTGGGAGCCTAGCCGCGTACGGGGCCCCGAAAACCAAGCACCGCCTTCAGGCTTTCTAAGGGCGTAATTTTTTGAGTTCACTTCTCACTACCTATTACAGTTTTGAAGGCCATAAAATGCCAAGATGGCACAAAACCCCCACAAATGACCCCATTTTAGAAAGTAGACACCCCAAGCTATTTGCTGAGAGGCATGTTGAGTCCATGGAATATTTTATATTTTGCCACAAGTTGCGGGAAAATTACAAACTTTTTTTTTTTTCTCACAAAGTTGTCACTAAATGATATATTGCTCACGCATGCCATGGGCATATGTGAAATGACACCCCAAAATAAATTCTGCTGCTTCTCCTGAGTACGGGGATACCACATATGTGGGACTTTTTGGGAGCCTAGCCGCGTACGGGGCCCCAAAAACCAAGCACCGCCTTCAGGCTTTCTAAGGGCGTTACAGTTTTGAAGGCCATAAAATGCCAAGATGGCACAAACCCCCCCCCCCCAAATGACCCCATTTTAGAAAGTAGACACCCCTAAATTTAGGGGTACACTAGTGAGACTAGGTAATAAATGGCGGGTGCCCTGAAACTATAAAAAAATAACTAACCAACCAGCGTCACCTGTAACAGTTATATGGTGATCACTGGTGAAAGGGTTAACTAGGGGGCAATCAGGGGGCTTTATGCGGTAGTATATGGGGGTCCCTGGCGCTATAAAAAGCTGCGGCGAACCTAAATACCTACCTGCCTAACTAGCGTCACCTGTGACACTAATACAGCGATCAGAAAAACGATCGCTTATTAGGCTGGGTTCACACTGGAGCGATGCGGGAACGCCACGAATGCGCGGCGGGTTCCCGCATCGCATGCCTCCCGGCGGCAGTTCACACTGCCCTATGCGAACTGCTGGGAGTGTCAGTGAAATGTTAATGACACCCCCAGATCAGTTCGCATATCGCAGTGCGATCTGCAAACTTGGATCGCATGGTGTGAACACCCATGCGATCCGATTCTGCTGCGGACCAAAAAAAGGGTCCCGTGCGAGTTTGCGGCGGGTGCGACACGAATTCAGCCATACTATCTGTATAGCTGAACTCGAATCGCACAGAGATCGGATGTGATTTGCACTGCAGTGCGGTGCGAATCACATCCGTTCTCATAAACCGCTGCAATGTGAACCCAGCCTTAGTGACACTGGCGACGGGGGGTGATCACGGGGTTAAACCTTTATTGGGGGGGTTAGGGGGGTACCTTAGAACTAAAGGGGGCTAACCCTAACTGCCCTAACAGTTATTAGTCACAAATGACACCTGCCGGGTGATCAGGGGGTTAAACCTTTATTAGGTAATAAATGGCGGGTGCCCTGAAACTATAAAAAAATAACTAACCAACCAGCGTCACCTGTAACAGTTATATGGTGATCACTGGTGAAAGGGTTAACTAGGGGGCAATCAGGGGGCTTTATGCGGTAGTATATGGGGGTCCCTAGCGCTATAAAAAGCTGCGGCGAACCTAAATACCTACCTGCCTAACTAGCGTCACCTGTGACACTAATACGGCGATCAGAAAAATGATCGCTTATTAGGCTGGGTTCACACTGGAGCGATGCGGAAACGCCGCGAATCCGCGGCGGGTTCCCGCATCGCATGCCTCCCGGCGGCAGTTCACACTGCCCTATGCGAACTGCTGGGAGTGTCAGTGAAATGTTACTGACACCCCCAGATCAGTTCGCATATCGCAGTGCGATCTGCAAACTCGGATCGCATGGTGTGAACACCCATGCGATCCGATTCTGCTGCGGGCCAAAAAAAGGGTCCCGTGCGAATTTGCGGCGGGTGCGGCGGGTGTGGCGGGTGCGGCGGGTGCGGCGAATGGCTGAACTCGAATCGCACAGAGATCGGATGTGATTTGCACTGCAGTGCGGTGCGAATCACATTCGTTCTCATAAACCGCTGCAATGTGAACCCAGCCTTAGTGACACTGGCGACGGGGGGTGATCACGGGGTTAAACCTTTATTGGGGGGTTAGGGGGGTACATTAGAACTAAAGGGGGCTAACCCTAACTGCCCTAACAGTTATTACAGTCACAAATGACACCAATGCAAAAAAAAAAAAAAAAAAAAAAAAAATGACATTGGTGTCACTGTGACTGGGGGGCAGGGGTAATTGGGGGGGTGATCGGGGGGTAAAGGGGGGGTGTGAGTGTGCCTGGCATGTTCTACTGTGTGTGGGATGTGTTGGTGCAACTCACTGATCCGCTCTCCTCCGTGTCGGAACGAAAAATACCGACACGGAGGAGAGAATACATCACTTCCTCTCCTGTGTTTACATTACAGGAGAGGAAGTGATGTCACCGGGGATTTCCATTCGTCGGGAGCGATCGCGAGGGGGTGGCCATGAATGAATGGCCGTCCCCTCGTCCGGGATCGCTCCCGAACGAAAACCGACCGCCGCAGGCACCGGGCGGGGGCCCGATCGGGCCCCCGACCCGCGGGAGGCAAAGGACGTACATATATGTGCTTATGCCTGCCCGTGCCATTCTGATGACGTACATCGGCGTGAGGCGGTCGGCAAGTGGTTAAGGTTAAAGCGGGAGTCCGCCGGGAGTTCCGCCGTTTTTTTTTTTTTTTAAAAGCCAGCAGCTACAAATACTGCAGCTGCTGACTTTTAAAATAATGACACTTACCCGCCCAGCGCGCCCGCGATGTCGGCACCCGAAGCCGATCTCTCGATCGTCTCTCGGGTGCTGCCGCCGCCATCTTGGGTATGGGAATCAGGAAGTGGAGCCTTGCGGCTTCATTTCCCGGTTCCTTACTGCGCATGCGCAATAAGGATGGACCCGCTGCCTCTGGGATCCGTGTGTTTCCCAGCAGGCAGCGGGGGACCTTTGGAAAGGGGCGTACCTTCTGCAGAATCTACGCCGGAAGTGGGTGCAGATACCTGTACTGTACAGGTACCTGCACCCCCCTCCCCCCAGAAAGGTGCCAATTGTGGCGCCGGAGGGGGGGGGGAGGGTTCCAATGAGCGGAAGCTCCACGTTAGGGTGGACCTCCGCTTTAAACCTCTTTTCTTCTAATTTTAATGTTCTTTTCTTCTGTTTTCTTCTGTTCTTTTCTATTCTATTTTACAGTATATAGCAGCCTAGGTAGGTCTCATCATCTTATTTCACTTTTATAACTTACTGTATTTATTGCAAAATGTTTCATTTTTTTGAATTCAGATAATTTTGTTATTTCGTTACGTTTATTTTGTTTCATTATCATTTATTTCGGAGTTGTTGAAATTGGTTACTATTGTGATTTTCGGATGCATGCGAATCTCTGAATAACAAAAAAGTTGTCCGAATTTTGGTTTGTAATGAAACATCTAACTGTCCCGGAAAATCCACCCGGGACACTTGGCTTAGATGTATTTGTTTTCTTTGTTTTCTTTTTTTTGTTACATTCGTTGCCAGGCTGCACCCGCTGCTTCCCCGATTTTCATGTAGCGATCTTCTCCTCTTTGCCATTGGTTGTCAGCTCATGTACAGCCATGCCCCTCCCCCCGGGTGTCTTCCCTGTCACTGTCATTAGACCAACACTCACCGTTTTCTGTCTTTTTATTTGCCAATTAAATTTTTTGTATGTTTTTGGAACATCTTCTGGACTTCCCCAAAGTGAATCATCTCCGTCCAAAACGCAGCTACTTGTGATTATACATCTGTCTATGGAAAGAGTCTTTGAAGGTGGATGAAGTTGGCGCGCCAACTGCTCTCTGCCCCCCATATTTGTTTATATTGTTTCCATAGCGGGTCCTCGGAGCGCCTTGCGGGATTTATGGTCCAATCATTTCTGTAAATCTCATTTTTGACACATAACTGACTGAGGAGACTGAGCCAAATATTGAGCTCATGTCTCTTAAAGTGACCATACACTATACCAGTGTGCCACCTGGGTCTCCCTGGGGTGCTCTGGGCATGGGACCCAGTTGTACCTTGGATCAGTCAAGTGTTGCCGTGATGCAGGCAGGCCTACTGCCAGCACCATAACAACCAATGATGCTCTAAGGCAGTGGTCTCCAAACTGTGGCCTAGGGCCGGATGTGGCCCTTTGCGGTCCTTTATCCGGCCCTTACGGCAATATTTTATCCACTGAAACCAACAATGGGGAACGATTCCTCCCAATGACACCAACAATGGGGCTCAATGACACCAATTAGGGAGCACAATTCCTGCCAATGACACTGATGATGGAACATGATTCTTTCCAATGACACCGACAATGGGGCACAATTCCTCCGACTGACACCAACAATGGGCCACAGTTCCTCCAAATGACACCAACAATGGGGCACAGTTCCTTCCAATGACACCAACAATGGGGCCCAATGACACCAGTGATGGGGCACAATTCCTTCTAATGACAGCAACAATGGTGCATAATTCCTCCCAATGATACTAACAATGGGGCATGATTCCTCCTAGTGACACCAACAATGCGGCAAAATGACACTGACGATGGAGCACAATTCCTCCCAATGACATCAGTGATGGGACGTGATTCTTTCCAATGACACCAACAATGGGGCACAATTCCTCCGACTGACACCAACAATAGGGGCACAGTTCCTCCGAATGACACCAACAATGGGGCACAGTTCCTTCCAATGACACCAACAATGGGGCCTAATAACACCAGTGATGGGGCACAATTCCTTCTAATGACACCAACAATTGTGCATCATTTCTCCCAATGACACTAATGATGGGGAACGAATCCTCCCAGTGACACCAACAATGGGGCCGAATGATGGAACACAATTCCTCCCAATGACACTAATGATGGGACATGATTCTTTCCAATGACACCAACAATGGTTCAAAATCCCCACCAATGACACCATTAATGGGGCACAGTTTCTTCAAATGACAGCAACAATGGGGCCCAATGACACCAGTGATGGGGCACAATTCCTTCTAATGACAGCAACAATGGTGCATAATTCCTCCCAATGATACTAACAATGGGGCATGATTCCTCCTAGTGACACCAACAATGGGGCCCAATGACACTGACGATGGAGCACAATTCCTCCCAATGACATCAATGATGGGACGTGATTCTTTCCAATGACACCAACAATGGGGCACAATACATCCCAATGACAGCAACAATGGATCACATTTCCTCCCAGTGACACCAACAATGGGGCACAATTTTTTCCAATGACACCAATGATGGGGCACAATTCCACTCACTGATACCGAAGATGGGGCACTATTCCTCCCACTGTTGCCAGGACATCTTCTACTCCCACTGGTCACAGTCCAGCCCCTCTAAAGTTTGAAGGACAGTAAACTGGCCCTTTGTTTAAAAGTTTGGAGACCCTCTGTTCTAGGCGACAATGTACAGGGTCATTGGTTTCTATAGTGATGTGGCTAGCCAAGGTAGGGCCCTGATGTGATGGGGAGGACCTCTTATGTGATAGGGGACCTCTAATGTGATGGGGGACCTCTAATGTGATGGGGGGGGCTCTGATGTGATAGGGAGACCTCTGGTGTGATGGGGGACCTCTTATGTGATGGGGGACCTCTGATGTGAAAGGAGACCTCTAATGTGATGGGGGTGCTCTAAAGTGATAGGGAGGCCTCTGATGTGATAGGGAGGCCTCTGATGTGATGGGGGAGGACCTTTGATGTGATGGGGAGGGCCTCTGATGTGATGAGGAGGACCTCTGATGTGATGGGGGAGGACCTCTGATGTAATGGGGGACCTCTGATGTGAAAGGAGACCTCTAATGTGATGGGGGGGGGGCTCTGATGTGATAGGGAGGCCTCTTATGTGATGGGGAGGACCTCTTATGTGATGGGGAGGACCTCTTATGTGATGGGGAGGACCTCTTATGTGATGGGGGACCTCTGATGTGAAAGGAGACCTCTAATGTGATGGGGGGAGGGCTCTGATGTGATAGGGAGGCCTCTGATGTGATAGGGAGGCCTCTGATGTGATGGGGAGGACCTTTAATGTGATGGGGAGGACCTCTGATGTAATGGGGGACCTCTGATGTAAAAGGAGACCTCTAATGTGATGGGGGGGGGGGGGGGGCTCTGATGTGATAGGGAGGCCTCTGATGTGATGGGGAGGACCTCTTATGTGATGGGGAGGACCTCTTATGAAATGTGGGACTTCTGATGTGAACTGCAACCTCTAATGTGATGGGGGGGGGGGGGCTCTGATGTGATAGGGAGACCTCTGATGTTATTGATGTTATGGGGGGACCTCTGATGTTAAAGGGGAACTCTGATGTGAAAGAAGACCTCTGATGTTATGGGGGGCCTCTTATGTGATGGGGGACCTCTGATGTGAAAGGAGACCTCTAATGTGATGGGGGGGGGGGCTCTGATGTGATAGGGAGGCCTCTGATGTGATAGGGAGGCCTCTGATGTGATGGGGGAGGACCTCTGATGTAATGGGGGACCTCTTATGTGAAAGGAGACCTCTAATGTGATGGGGGGGGGGGGCTCTGATGTGATAGGGAGGCCTCTGATGTGATGGGGAGGACCTCTTATGTGATGGGGAGGACCTCTTATGAAATGTGGGACTTCTGATGTGAACGGCAACCTCTAATGTGATTGGGGGGGGGGGGCTCTGATGTTAAAGGGGAACTCTGATGTGAAAGAAGACCTCTGATGTTATGGGGGGCCTCTTATGTGATGGGGGACCTCTGATGTGAAAGGAGACCTCTAATGTGATGGGGGGTGGGGGCTCTGATGTGATAGGGAGACCTCTGATGTTATTGATGTTATGGGGGGACCTCTGATGTTAAAGGGGAACTCTGATGTGAAAGAAGACCTCTGATGTTATGGGGGGCCTCTTATATGACATGGGATCTCTAAAGGAATGGAGGACTCTGGAACTGGAGGGGTCCAGAGAAAAGCAACAAAGTTAATAAGGGGAATGGGGTACCTCAGCTATGATGAACGACTAAAAACATTAAACCTCTTCTCTCTGGAGAAGAGACGCTTGAGAGGAGATATGATAGCGATATACAAACACCTTGATGGTGATTTCTAGCATAGGGAGGAAACTATTCAGTCTCGTAAAACTTGGTCACTCAATAAAATTGGTAGAAAAGCGGTCTAACTGTAAACCGCGTAGAGGGCTCTTTACTGTCAGGGCATTGAGGATGTGGAACTCCTTTCCACAGTTGGTGGTGTCAGCGGGAAGTAGTGATAGTTTAAAAAAAAAAAATTGCTTAGATAGGCATCTTAGCGAACACAGTATTTTTTTGACATTAACACGTAAACCCACACAGGTTGAACTGGATGGACTGGTGTCTTTATTCAACCTTATCTACTAATGTAACGACACTATATTACCAAAAGTATTGGGACACCTGCCTTTACACGCACATCAGGCCCGTCTTTAATATAGATTGGACCCTGGGCAAAATTTTTCTTGGGGCCCCGCAAGCAATTTCCCTCTCCACCTTCTCTGAGGCATACAATAAATAGCAGTTTGACTTAAAATTAGTTTTCCGTATCAGATCAGGCAGCAATTGCGATTGGTAGCCAGCAATTACAGCATATCATTACTGCTCACTGATTAGTTGCTAGAGGTTACAGCATATCATTACTGCTCACTGATTAGTTGCTAGAGGTTACAGCATATCATTACTGCTCACTGATTAGTTGCTAGAGGTTACAGCACATCACCTCCTCACTGCAGGGGCGCATGATATACATATGAATGCCGCCTTTATTTACATATCAATGCCACCAGGTGGAGCTATTTACTCAGTATTGTCATCGCTATTTACATATGAATGCCGGTTATTTACATGTAAACACAGGGTCTGCAGGTGAGTTGTCTGTACACAACAATAGGGCAGAGCTGGGCAGCATTAGTAGCAGCACTTCACATTGAGATATTGGGACACAGCACAGGAATAAAACTTCAAGGGACAAGGTTATTTAAACCTGGATAGTTGGCAAGTATGGGGCAGCTGTTTTGGGCCCCCACAACAATGACAGGGCCCAGGGCAGCTGCCCCTTTTGCCCTGCCTTAAAGACGGCCCTGACGCACGTGAACTCTAATGGCAAGGTGGAACTTTTTCTGAAAAATGATCCTGTTGTATATTGTGATATCTATGTCAGGAATTTATTCCTTTGTAAAATTGATGAGATATTCACTTGTGAGATTACAGGGGTGGCCAATGATATTACAGAGATGGAGATTCACCCCCAAAATCCTATGTGCCCCCCCCCCCCCCCCGCCATGATGTGTTTATTAAAAAAATGACTCAGAGTCCTCCATGATGGAAAGTTCTGGGAAGGGCAGATAGTAAAACATAAGTTTGCAGTGTCAGAGCTCTGTGATCTAATGCGATTCGGGGGGAGTAGTCTTGGCTAATATCTCATACACCGAGCTCCTCGTATATCCAGTACAACGTTTTTGAACCTGCAGAATAATTTAATTTTTTTCAGTAAATCTTCAGGTTGTGCTCACTGCAGGGACAGCAATGAATAATTACACAAAGGGAAATAATACAACAACCCCCCCCCCCCCTTATATTCTTTTTACAAAATGTGTGTGTGTGTGCGGGGGGGAGATATACACTGCCATGAAAAAGTATTCACACCCCTTGAATTCTCCACATTTTCTCATGTTACAACCAAAAACATAAATGTATTTTATTGGGATTTTATGTGATAGACCAACACAAAGTGGCACATAATTGTGAAGTGGAAGGAAAATGATAAATGTTTTTTTTATTTTTTTTTTTTACAAATAAATATGTGAAAAGTGTGGCATCTATTTGAATTCAGCCCCCTTTACTCCGATACCCCTAACTAAATCCAAGCGGAACCAATTGCCTTCAGAAGTCACCTAATTGGTAAATAGAGTCCACCTGTGTGTAATTTAATCTCAGTATACATACAGCTGCTCTGTGAAGCCCTCAGAGGTTTGTTGGAAAACCTTAGTGAACAAACAGCTTCATGAAGGCCAAGGAACACACCAGACAGGTCAGGGATAAAGTTGTGGAGAAGTATAAAGCAGGGTTCGGTTATAAATAAAATCTCCCAAGCTTTGAACATCTCACGGAGCTCTGTTCAATCCATCATCGGAAAATGGAAAGAGTATGGCAGAACCGCAAACCTACCAAGACATGGCCGTCCACCTAAACTGACCGGGCCGGGCAAGGAGAGCATTCATCAGAGAAGAGCCAAGAGGTCCATGGTGACTCTGGAGGAGCTGCAGAGATCCACAGCTCAGGGGGGAGAATCTGTCCACAGGACAACTATTAGTCGTCTCTCCACAAATCTGCCCTTTATGAAGAGTGACAAGAAGAAAGACATTGGGGAAAGAAAGTCATAAGAAGTCCTGTTTGTAGTTTGTGAGAAGCCATGTGGAGGACACAGCAAACATGTGGAAGAAGGTGATCTGGTCAGATGAAACCAAAATTTATCTTTTTGGCCTAAAAGCAAAACTCTATGTGTGGGGGAAACTAACACCGCCCATCCCCCTGAACACACCATCCCTACCGTGAGACATGGTGGTGGCAGAATCATGTGGTGGGGATGCTTTTCTTCAGCAGGGACAGGGAAGCTGGTCAGAGTTGATGGGAAGATGGATGGAGCCAAATACAGGACAATCTTAGAAGAAAACCTGTTAGAGTCTACAAAAGACTTGAGACCGGGGCGGAGGTTCACCTTCCAGCAGGACAACGACCCGAAACATCCAGCCAGAGCTACAATGGAATGGTTTACATCAAAGCATATTCATGTGTTAGAATGGCCCAGTCACAGTCCAGACCTAAATCCCATTGAGAATCTGTGGCAAGACTTGGAAATTGCTGTTCACAGACGCTCTCCATCCAGTCTGACAGAGCTTGAGATATTTTGTAAAGAAGAAGAATGGGCAGAAATGTCCCTCTCTAGATGTGCAAAGCTGGTAGAGACACCCCAAAAAAGACTTGCAGCTGTAATTGCAGAGAAAGGGGGTTCTACAAAGTATTGACTCTGGGGGGCGCCATACAAATGTCCCCCCCACACTTTTCACATATTTATTTGTAAATAAAATGTAAAACCATTTATCATTTTTTCTTCCACTTCACAATTATGTGCCACTTTGTGTTGGTCTCTGAATATACTGAATATATACAACATTGATAATAATAAGGTTACATATATAATATATAAACCATTATATCAAAACAAGTGTTACATGTGAGTAACTGAATATATATAACAAAAGTGTAAAGAAGAACATCCACACAGGTCGAGGTTAAAGTCAGCAGTGGCCCGTAATGCAGGGCGCACGGGCACCTCGGAAGCCGCCGTGATGCCGAGGAGGAGAAGATGCAGGGGAAACCGCCACCCATCTCCCAAAGGAGCGCATTGTTTGCCACCCCCAAAAAAATATCGCCAGCCGCTACCGGTAAAAGTGCTACATGCATATAACACAAGATAAGTGATAATAGTTCCGAATTAAACAGTCCTGGAGTAAAATAATGAAACAGTGCAAAGACTTCCGCAGCACATCGTGTACTAGCATCTCCTTGATTTACATACATTGTATCCCCATCATATCCACATTGTATCCCCATTGTATCCACATTGTATCCACATTGTATCCCCATTGTATCCCCATCGTATCCCCATTGTATCCCCATTGTATCCACATTGTATCCACATTGTATCCCCATTATATCCACATCGTATCCCCATTGTATCCCCATTATATCCACATCGTATCCCCATTGTATCCCCATTGTATCCACATCGTATCCACATTGTATCCCCATTGTATCCCCATTGTATCCACATTGTATCCCCATTATATCCCCATCGTATCCACATTGTATCCCCATTGTATCCCCATTGTATCCACATTGTATCCACATTGTATCCCCATTATATCCACATCGTATCCACATTGTATCCCCATCGTATCCACATCGTATCCACATCGTATCCACATTGTATCCCCATCGTATCCACATCGTATCCACATTGTATCCCCATTGTATCCCCATTGTATCCACATTGTATCCCCATTGTATCCACATTGTATCCACATTGTATCCCCATTATATCCACATCGTATCCACATTGTATCCCCATCGTATCCACATCGTATCCACATCGTATCCCCATTGTATCCCCATTGTATCCACATTGTATCCCCATTGTATCCACATTGTATCCCCATTGTATCCACATTGTATCCCCATCGTATCCACATTGTATCCCCATCGTATCCACATTGTATCCCCATTGTATCCACATTGTATCCACATTGTATCCCCATTATATCCCCATCGTATCCACATTGTATCCCCATCGTATCCACATTGTATCCCTATTGTATCCCCATTGTATCCACATTGTATCCACATTGTATCCCCATTGTATCCACATTGTATCCCCATTGTATCCCCATTGTATCCCCATTGTATCCTCATTGTATCCCCATTGTATCCCCATTGTATCCCCATTGTATCCACATTGTATCCCCATTGTATCCACATTGTATCCCCATTGTATCCTCACCGGCCCAATTTGCTTATCCTCCAAAATACTTTCAAGTAATTAACTTGCTGTCTCCTTTACCTATTAATGCTCCATCTGTACCTGAGCCGAATCCATCACCAGCAATGTCACCATAAACCATCCGGCGCTGTGCAAAGAACCGCTGATCGCTCGCCGCTGACCCCTCGCCGCTGACCCCTCGCCGCTGACCGCAGATGTAAGTCTCTGCAAATCTGGTCTTAATTGTTACAGAATACAAACCATTTCCTCAGCTTTGCTTGAAAGATTTCCCCCCTTTCCCTCCCACTTGACACAATGACATTTACAGTCCTGCAGGTTTTCGGAACTCTTATGTGTGTAAATAGCAATACCCTGAGAGGGGCACAAGCTATACAAAAAGAGGGCAATCACCCCAATTTATAACCAGCCTTTTGCAGTAAGGTGCACATGGAAGGGCAATGAGATTAAAGAGGAGCTGAGGGCATCTAGTGGTAGAATGAAGTACTGTGGTGGGGACAACTCCTGATTGGAGGTGACTATTACAGATTGGGCTGCTCTTTTAAAGAGGAAGTAAACCCTCTCTAATAAAGACAAAACAAAAACCCTGCAGGACAAAGGCATAATGAGCTATTATGCATATTATACTAGCTCATTATGAATTACTTACCTGAGATCGAAGCCCCCGAAGTGAACCTTGTCCACGTCCTTCGTCGCCGCCATGATACCCGGAGCAGCGATGACGTCACTCCGGCGCATGCGTGCGGGAGCCGTCAGTGACGGCATGATCGCCTTCACTAACGGCACGCTCAGTGCGCCGTTGTCTACGACGCGCATGCGCCGTAGACATCGGTGCCCGTTTTTAGGGAAATATCTCCTTAACCATGTAGGTTAAGGAGATATTTCTTGCACCTACAGGTAAATCTAGGCGTACCTGTAGGTTATAGTGGTCTATTAGCCCTTGTACACACGGTCGGACATTCCAACAACAAAATCCATCGGATTTTGTCTGACGGATTTTTCCGAAACTTGTGTTGTATACACACGGTCGGACAAAGTTGTCGGAAAATCCGATCGTTCAGAACATGATGACGTTATTTCGTTAGGACGGGACTACATTCAGGCTAGTAGCCAATAGCTTTGGTCTGGGAATTTGATCTGAGCATGCGTGGCACTTTGACCGATCGGAATTCTCTACACATGATCGCACAAAGTCCGATCGGATCATGTTGTCGGAAAGTTTTATAGCCCAGCTCTCAAACTTGGTCCGTCGGATATTCCGACGGAAACAGTCCGATGGAGCCCACACACGGTCGGATTATCCGACAATGCGGTCCGATCGGACATTTTCCATCGGATTGTCCGACCGTGTGTACAAGGGCTTAGAGGAGCTACAAGGTGCCTCATAACTTTTGTTATTATTATTATTATACAGGATTTATATAGTACCAACAGTTTGCGCAGCGATTTACAATATAGGGAGACAGTACAGTTACACTACAATAAAATACAAGAGGGTTCGGAAGAGCCCTGCTCATAAGAGCTTACAATCTAATAGTGTGGGGCAAGTGGTACAAAAGAAATTACAACAAGAATGGGTGGGGACTTAGGGATTTTAGAGGCACCGGTATACATTCAGAAGAAAAATTGATGTAGATGGGTGCTATAGTGAAGAGCTGATGCAGGATCCACAGAAATCTTCACTATAGCACCCATCTACATCGATCTATATGTTCTACTGTTGGGTGCAGGGCCGCTGATAGAAATCATGGGGCCCCGTACAGCTTACCTGACGGGGCCCCCTTCAGCTCCACCCTGGCCTCGCCCCTGGTCCCTCCTTCAGCCCCACCCCTGGCCCCTCCTTCAGCCCCACCCTGCCCCTGGCCCTTCCCCAGACCCCACCTTGAAACAAATGCAGGTTTGTCTACAAGTGATAGGCATGGGTGGTCTGTAGCACATTATGGCATTGGCGGCATGGGTGACAATTTCTGTAGCACATTACGGCATTGGCGGCACGGGTGGCACTGTCTCTGCAGGCAGCACATGCGTTATGGGCCATAATGCATGTGCTACTGGCAGATAGTGCCAGCCATGACACTAATGGCCTAAAGCATGTGCTACTTGCTGACAGCGCCACCCATGCCACCAATGCCATATTGTGCTGCAGACAGTGCCACCCATGCCGCCAATGGATGCCATTGGCAGCATGGGTGGCACTGTCTCTGCAGGCATCACATGCATTTTGACATTAGCGTCATGGGTGGCACTGTCTGCAGCACAATATGGCACTGGCGGCATTGGTGGCACTGTCTGCAGGCAGCACATATCTTATGGGCCAAAACGCATGTGCTACCTGCAGACAGTGCCACCCATGCCACCAATGCCCCAAATAGTCCCTCCCCTGCTGCCACCTAGTCTGCGGATAGCTATCTGCACCAAAAAAAACCTTAAAAATAACCGGGGGGTGGTGGGGGCTATTTGGTTGGTAGTTGATTCAGACGGACTCTGATCGGCCATGGCTGGAGGATTTTTTTTATATAAATTATTTATCTGCTCAGCTTGCCTGGGCCCCGCTGCTGGCCGGGCCCAGTACAACAGGGCCAGTTGTACTGGCCTATCAGCGGCCCTGGTTGGGTGACTAGTTCTCCTGTATAGATCTTGAATTTTTGTATTTTATGGATTGCGATGTGTATCTGATGTAGATTTCCATACGTGTGGACATATTCCTTGTGTCAAAAAATCTTTTTAACTCTTTCTAGCTTGTATGTTCTTCTATTTTTGGAATAAATTTATATATAAAGAATATCTACTGATTACAATTTTTCTTCTGAATGTATACCGGTGCCTCTAAAATCCCAAAGTCCCCACCCATTCTTGTTATAATTTCTATTCATTAAGGATGATGGCACCTTTTTTATATCTATATACTTGAGATATCCACTAATTAGCCACAAAGTGTCTTTTGATATCTCGTATCCTTTCCCCCCCCTTTCAAGTGGTACAAAAGGTTTTAACTGGGGATGGGATGATGCAAGTGATAAACCTTTAATTAGTTGGAGGCGCGATAGGCTTCCCTGAAGAGGTGAGTTTTCAGGGATCGCCCAAAGGCAGCCAGAGTAGGAGCTAGCCGGGCAGATTGAGGTAGAGAGTTTCAGGGGGTGGGAGAGGCTCTGGAGAAGTCTTGGAGATGAGCGTGGGTGGAGGAGACAAGGGAGCTTGAGAGCAGGAGGTCTTGGGAGGAGCAGAGAGGACGGTTTGGGCGATATTTGGAGATGTTGCTCGGGGCAGAGTTGTGGATGGCTTTGTATGTTTGTTAGTATTTTAAATTGAATTTGCTGGGCGATCGGAAGCCAGTTTAGGGATTGGCGGGGAGAGGTGGCAGACACTGATGCCCTGTACACACGATTGGACTTTCCAGCGGAGGTCCGCCAGACTTTCCAAACGAGCGGACTTGCCCACACACGAACAGACTTTTCCGGCGGACAATCCGCCGGACTTTCCAAATGAATGGACTTGCCCACACACGGACTAAAGTCCATTCATTTTGAACGTGACTTCAGGTACGACGGGACTAGCGAAGGAAGTCAATCTCGCCGCCTCCATCGGCGAGATTGACACCTCGCAACCTCCGTCACTTTTTCCCTCAGGTGAATTGGTAGGGGTATGATGTACCCCATACTCATTCATATAGGGTGGGGGGCCGGGATCTGGGGGCCCCCTTATTAAAGGGGGCTCCCGGATTCAGATAAGCCCCCCGCCCGCAGACCCCGACAACCAATGGCCAGGGTTGTCGGGAAGAGGCCCTTGTCCTCATCAACATGAGGATAAGGTGCTTTGGGGTGGGGGGCCCGCAGGGCGCCCCCTTCCCCAAAACACCCACCCCCCAATGTTGAGGGCAAGCAGCCTGATATGGTTCAGGAGGGAGGTGAGGCGCTCGCTCGTCCCCATCCCCTTTCCTGACTGGCCGGGCTGCGTGCTCGGATAAGGGTCTGGTATGGACTTTGGGGGGACCCCCACGCCGTTTTTAGGCGTAGGGTTTACCCTTAAAACCCATACCCGGCAACGGAGCTCACGAGGTGTTAATCTCGCCGATGGAAGCGGCAACATTGACTTCCTTCACTAGTCCTGTCGTACCTGGAGTCACATTCCAAACAAATGGACTTTAGTCCGTGTGTGGGCTAGTCCGTTCATTTGGAAAGTCCAGCAGACTAGCACACAGGCGAGCGGATTGTCTGCCGAAAAGCCGAGTCCGGCAGACAATTTTGAGTCAAGTCTTCTTTCAAAGTCCGCCGGACTTTTGGGAAGAAAAACCCCCACACGGTCGAATAAGTCCGCCGGATAGTCCGATCGTGTGTATACGGCATGAGTGCTTGGTAAGGTAGATGAATCTGACAGCAGAATTCATGATAGACTGAAGAGGTGATAACCTATGGAGAGGTAGGTCAATGAGAAAGGAGTTGCAATAGTCAAGAGATAACAAGGGAGGGAATGAGGAGCTTGGTGGTTTCATTAGTTTAACCACTTGCTTACTGGGCGCTTAAACCCCCCTCCTGCCCAGACTAATTTTCAGCTTTCAGCGCTGATGCACTTTGAATGACAATTACGCGGTCAGACAACACTGTACCCAAATGAAATTTTTATAATTTTTTTTTCCCACAAATAGAGCTTTCTTTTGGTGGTATTTAATTACAGCTGGGAGTTTTATTTTTTGCTAAACAAACAAAAAAAGATGCAAAATAAAAAATAAATAAAAAATCATGTTTAATAGTTTGTTATAAAATTTTGCAAACAGGACATTTTTCTCCTTCATTGAAGTGCGCTGATGAGGCGGCACTGGTGGGCACTGATAGGCTGCACTGGTGGGCACTGATAGGCATAGTTAAGGCGGCACTAATAGGCACAGATAAGGTGGCACCGATAGGCACAGATAAGGCAGTACTGATGGACACAGATAAGGCGGCACTGATGGGCAAAGATGGGCACAGATAAGATGGCACGGATGGGTGGCACGGATGGGTGGCAGGGATGGGTGGCACTAAGGGGCACAGATAGGTACCACTGATAGATGGGACTGATGGGCACTGATTGGTGGCACTGATAGGTGGCTCTGATAGGTGGCACTGCTGGGCACTGATGGGTGGCACTGATGGGCACTGGTAGATGACACTGATGGGCACGAATATGTGGCACAGGGGTGCAGCACTGTTGTTGAGGCAGATTGTGGGCACTGATGGGTGGCACTCTGGGCACTGATGGGTGGCACTGTGGGCACTGATGTGTGGCACTTTGGGCACTAATGGGTGGCACTATGGGCACTGATGGGTGGCACTGACGGGGGGCACTTATTTATTCCTGAGGTGGCACTGGCAGGGGGCAGGTGGGCACTGGTAAGCTGGCCGTGATCAGGACTGATGTCCCGATCACGGCCGCCGGTGATCGGCTCTTTTTTTTCTCCTCGCGCTGTCAGCGCGAGGAGGAAAAATAGCCGAATACTGGCTCCGTTGTATCACATGATCAGCTGTCATTGGCTGACAGCTGATCACGTGGTAAGGGGTCGCAGGCTGCTCGTGCACGGGGCGACGTCAATAGATGTAGTCCCAGCAAAGGAGGTCCGCGCTGTAGCCGTCATTTGGCTATAGCGCAGATCTCTAGTGGTTAAAAGGGGCGTATTTTGGAAATGTTACTGAGGTGAAGTCTACAAGCTTTTGACAACTATTAGATTTGGGGCAAAGGATGGGTCAGAGTCTAGGATTACATCTAGTACCCTGGCATGGGGGGGGGGGGGTGATATGAGAATATTACCAGCTTGATTTTAGAGAGATCTCGTTTAGGGAAGTGGTGCGACATACATGTTGAAATGTCAGTTAGTAAGTTAGTGATGCGACATTGTTAGCCAGAAAAGAGCCTTCATCTGTTTGCCTCTCTGAGACTAGTTCCATATTTTGTTACTAAAGACCTAACTGAAATAGGTTTTACCTCCTCAGTCAACAGAAGACCCTCTTTGGCCACTGGGTCCCCATGGACATGGAGGAATGACAGCCTCAGTCAGAGGGGCACACAGGTTTTCAGGTAATAGATATCTTTTGGTGTCGTCTTTTCCTAGGCAGGATCTTATCTTTGACCCCATCTTTTGGATGAAAGGTACACTTTGCATAAAGCTTCCTATTAATGGATTTCTGGTGCAGATCATCAGCCCCTGTACAAGGATCTAAACCAGCAGAGTGTTGAGCTTCCATAGGGAGATACTTGTTTTTAATTATCTTTAATAATGGAGAGCAGCTTACAATTTTTCCCGGAGTCCTGAAGCAGAATTAGGCTTTTTCTGAAGCCGGGGAGAGTCTGCAGTAAGATAAACCGTGTAACAGCTCATGTAACAGAAGCAGCGGGAATCGGACACCGAGACGCATGAAATATTCTTGTTACATCTCTTTGTGATGTCAGATGAATTATTATTTCTGCTTCTGCCATAAACAAATCCATCCCTGAAAAATAGAGCAAAACTGTACAGAGGAATGGATGTGATTCTGGCCGAAGGCACCATTCATGTAAAGAAGTCTCACCAGAATTTAAAAAGGCTTGTTAAATCCTCGGGAGACCCAGAGCACATACCAATCATCTCAAATTATATCTGTGCTGCGGTTACTGAACAGTGTGGTCGGATAGCTAGCCCTCTCTCTTTTCCCATCGCTATCAGACCACACTGGATCAAGGAGGTGTGGACTTCTAGCTCCAACCATGCTGAATTGAGGAGATGGACTTCTAGCTCCGACCACGCTGGAGCAAGGAGATGGATTTTTGGCTCCAACCATGCTGAAGAAGGAGATGGACTTCTAGCTCCAACCAAGCTGGAGCAAGGAGAAGAACTTCTATCTTTGACCATGCTGGAGAAAGGACATGGACTTCTAGCTTTGATCACGCTGGAGCAAGGAGATGGACTTATAGCTCCAACCACACTGGAGCAAGGAGATGAACTTCTAACTTTGACCACACTGGAGCAAGGAGATGAACTTCTAACTTTGACCACGCTGGAGCAAGGAGATGAACTTCTAACTTTGACCACGCTGGAGCAAGGAGATGGACTTTTAGCTCAGAATACACTGGAGCAAAGAGAGGGTCTTATAGCTCTGACCAAACTGGGCAGGGAGATGGACTTCTTGCTCCAACTAAGCTGCAGCAAGTGGATGAACTTCTAGCTCCGACCACCCTGGAGCAAGGAGATGAACTTCTAGCTTCGACCCTGCTGGAGTAAAAAGAAATGGACTTCTAGCATCGACCACACTGGAGCAAGGAGATGGGCTTCTAGCATCGACCACACTGGAGCAAGGAGATGGACTTCTAGCATCGACCACACTGGAGCAAGGAGATGGGCTTCTAGCTTCAACCACGCTGGAGCAAGGAGATGGACTTTTAGCTCAGAATACACTGGAGCAAAGAGAGGGTCTTGTAGCTCTGACCAAACTGGGCAGGGAGATGGACTTCTTGCTCCAACTAAGCTGCAGCAAGTGGATGAACTTCTAGCTCCGACCACCCTGGAGCAAGGAGATGAACTTCTAGCTTCGACCCTGCTGGAGTAAAAAGAAATGGACTTCTAGCATCGACCACACTGGAGCAAGGAGATGGGCTTCTAGCATCGACCACACTGGAGCAAGGAGATGGACTTCTAGCATCGACCACACTGGAGCAAGGAGATGGGCTTCTAGCTTCAACCACGCTGGAGCAAGGAGATGGACTTTTAGCTCAGAATACACTGGAGCCAAGAGAGGGACTTATAGCTCCGACCATGCTGGAGAAGTGAGATGAACTTCTAGCTCTGACCATGCTGGAGAAGTGAGATGAATTTCTAGCTCTGACCATGCTGGAGCAAGGACATGGACTTCTAGCTCCAACCACACTGGAGCAAGGAGATGAACTTTTAGCTTTTACCATGCTAGAGCAAGGAGATGGACTTCTAGCTCTGACCAAACTGGGCAGGGAGATGGACTTCTTGCTCCAACTAAGCTGCAGCAAGTGGATGAACTTCTAGCTGCAACCACCCTGGAGCAAGGAGATGAACTTCTAGCTTCGACCCTACTGGAGTAAAAATAAATAGACTTCCAGATCCGACTACACTGAAGCAAGGATATGAACTTCTAGCTCTGATCACATTGGAGCAAAGAGATGGATTTGACGCTCCAACCACACTGGAGCAGGGAGATGAACTTCTAGCTTTGACCATGCTGGAGTAAGCAAATGGACATCTAGCTCTGACCACTCTGGAGTAAAGAGATTGTCTTATAGCTTAAATTAAGTTGCAGCAAGGGGATGAACTTCTAGCTCCGACCACCCTGGAGCCAAGAGAAAAGATAGACTTCTGGTATCTACCACACTGGAGCAAGAAGATGGACTTCTAACTTCAACCACACTGGAGCAAGGAAATTAACTTTTAGCTTCGGTCATGCTGGAGCAGGGAAATGGACTTCCAGCTCCGACTACACTGAAGCAAGGATATGGACTTCTAGCTCAGACTATGCTGGAGCAAGAAGATGGACTTCTAGCTTAGGCCATGCTGGAGCAAGGACATGGACTTCTAGCTTTGACCACTTTGGAGCAAGGAGATGGACTGATAGCTCTGACCACGCTGGAGCAAAATGATGGACTTATAGCTTTAACCATGCTGGAGCATGAAGATGAACTTCTAGCTCTGACCATGCTGTAGCAAAGAGATGGACTTATAGCTCCAACTAAGCGGCAGCAAGGGGATGAACATCTAGTTTCAACCACCCTGGAGCCAGGAGATAAAACGGACTTCTAGAATCGACCACACTGAAGCAAGGAGATGGACTTTTAGCTTCAACCATGCTAGAGCAAGGAAATTAACTTTTAGCTTCGGTCACGCTGAAGCAGAGAGATGGACTTTCAGCTCCTACTACACTGAAGCAAGGATATAGACTTCTAGCTTAGACTATGCTGGAGCAAGAAGAAGGACTTCTAGCTTAGACCATGCTGGGGCAAGGACATGGACTTCTAGCTTTGACCACATTGGAGCAAGGAGATGGATTTCTATTTTAGATCATGCTGGAGCAAGGAGATGGACTTCTAGCTCTGACTACGCTGAAGCAAGGAGAAGGACTTCCACCACCCACCTCTTCTGTTTGAACATCCGCAGCTCTCCTTGCCATGCAGCCCATGCTTCCTTCGCTCTCTTTGTACTGATAAAAGATTGAGCCCACAGCCTCCTGCAGCCACCATCCATTGTTGCCCACCTACCAGATTGAAATTTACCGACACAACACCCAAAATTTACTGGCACAGCCAAGTTTTTACTGGCATTTCCAAAACTGCAGTGCAAATCACATCCGATCTCTGTGCGATGCGAGTTCAGCCATACAGATAGTATGGATGAATTCGCATCGCACCCGCCGCAAACTCGCACGGGACCCTTTTTTTGGTCCGCAGCAGAATCGGATCACATGGGTGTTCACACCATGCGATCCGATTCCTGTCCGAGTTTGCAGATCGCACTGCGATATGCGAACTGATCTGGGGGTGTCATTAACGTTTCACTGACACTCCCAGCAGTCCGCATAGGGCAGTGTGAACTGCCGGCGGGAGGCATGCGATGCGGGAAAACGCCGTGGATTTGCGGCGTTCCCGCATCGCTCCGGTGTGAACCCAGCCTAAATCTGTGTTAGTGAGCGCTTCTCCTTTGCTGAGATAATCCATCCACCTCACAGGTGTGGCATGTAAAGATGATCATTAGACAGCATGATTATTGCACAGGTGTGCCTTAGGCTGGCCACAATAAAAGGCCACTCTAAAATGTGCAGTTTTACTGTATTGGGGGTCGGGGAGGGTCCGAAAACCAGTCAGTATCTGGTGTGACCACCATTTGCCTCACGCAGTGCAGCACATCTCCTTTGCATAGAGTTGATCAGGTTGTTGATTGTGGCCTGTGTAATGTTGGTCCATTCCTCTTCAATGGCTGTGCGAAGTTGCTGGATATTGGCAGGAACTGGAACCCGCTGTCATATACTCCGATCCAGAACATCCCAAACATGCTTAATGGGACATGTCTGGTGAGTATGCTGGCCATGCAAGAACTGGGATGTTTTCAACTTCCAGGAATTGTGTACAGATCCTTGAACCATGGGGCCGTGCATTATCATGCTCCAACATGAGGTGATAGTCGTGGATGAATGGCACAACAATGGGCCTCAGGATCTCGTCACGGTATCTCTGTGCATTCAAAATGCCATCAATAAATGAACCTGTTTTCATTGTCCATAGCATATGCCTGCCCATACCATAACCCCACCACCACCATGGGCCTTTTGATCCACAACGTTGACATCAGCAAACCGCTCACTCACACAACGCCATACAGGCTGTCTGCCATCTGCCCTGTACAGTGAAAACTGGGATTCATCCGTGAAGAGAACACCTCTCCAAAGTGCCACACACCATTGAATGTGAGGATTTGCCCACTCAATTCGGTTACGATGATGAACTGCAGTCAGCTCGAGACCCCGATGAGGACGACGAGCATGCAGATGAGCTTCCCTGAGATGGTTTCTGACAGTTTGTGTAGAAATTCTTTGGTTATGCAAACCGATTGTTGCAGAAGCTGTCCGGGTGGCTGGCCTCAAACGATCTTGGAGGTGAAGATGCTGGATGTGGAGGTCCTGGGCTGGTGTGGTTACACATGGTCTGCGGTTGTGAGGCCAGTTGGATGCACTGCTAAATTCTCTGAGATGCCTTTGAAGGTGGCTTACGGTAGAGAAATTAACATTCAATTCAAGGGCAACAGCTCTGGTGGACATTCCTGCAGTCAACATGCCAATTGCACGCTCCCTTCAAAAGTTGCGACATCTGCGGCATTGTGCTGTGTGATAAAACTGCATATTTTGTTTTGAAAATTATTTTTATTACATTTTGTGAAAGACATACAGTACAGAAGAGTGACCTTGACACAACATCAGGCCACGTCAATGGCCAACATGTCCAAAAAATACAGAGAACCTCCGTACTAACTAACATAGTCTTCTGGATAAAAGTCGAAAAAACACCCCTTACCTTCCCTCCCCCAAACAGCCCACAACTCCATTCCCCTCTGTCCTCAGACGGCATTGTAACCTAAAGAAAGAGAAGAACTAAAGGATATGCACCATATGCACCAGTGTAACATCATATACTGTAGTAGTGTAGTGCCCAATCAACTCCAACTCCTATTATCATTAACCAAAGCTTGAGGAACCAGTAGTTCTAGTTACCCCATCATTAGTAAGGAAAAGATTAGAAACCGCCTACCCCTGATTCATTGGTAGATGTAATAAAGACTCCCAAGCTCAGTTATCCCACTGTTACATCAGAATTGTACTAAGCCTGCCACACCCTATCAAACTTTTTCAAGCAGCCTCTGGATAGGTATGTTGCCTTATAGTAAGGCATCATCGCATTCACCAACCCCTTCCAGAATGTCATAGTGGGTGCTCCCGGCTTCCTCCAATTTAACAAAATGGCCTTCCTTCCATAGAATAAAAGGATATTTAGTAGCATTCTATGTGCTCTGGATGGAACCACCTTCTCCACTAGGCCCAACTGGCACACTCTAATTAATAGGGAAATTGGCACCATCAGAACCTCCGCTATGCAGGAAGTGATAACAGACCAAAAAGCCTTGATCTGGGGGTACTCCCAGAAGACATGGTTTGCGTCCATCGGGGAAAAAGAGCATCTCCAGAAGTCCACTGAAATGGATGGATAGCAGACAGTCTCACCAGTGTAAAACCAATTCTGTGCAAAAATTTGAAGTGTATCAGTCTATCCCTTGCAGAAACCAAATGTGGAGGGGGGGGGGGGGGGTCCCACATGTCATCCCACTCCTCCCCCTGAATGTCTGATACCTCCATCTCCCATTTATCCCTACATTTTGTTACCGCCGGTGGACTATTCTTAAACAGCTCTTTGTAGGTCACAGAGAGCGTTTTGGGAAGGTCTTCTACCCTGAGCGAATCTTCCAAGGCAGAGGGGATTGACTCTATTCTCAGGTCCTTAAACTAAGCCTGAAAGGCATGGCGGCGTTGCAAGAACCTGAAAAATAATGAGTTAGGAAGTGAGTGTCTAGCCTTGAGTTGATCAAAAGTTAGTAGTTCCACATCCACAGTAATAGCTTTGAGTAACTTGATACCTTTAGTCACCCATACTGTAGGATCTGAGTAGGAGTAAAAGTGGGGTAGTCTAGGATTGATCCATAAAGAGGTTTCTCACCATTAACTCAAGTGATTTGGCCACGCCAGCTTGACCAACTCATCCCACGCTTTGATAGTGGCCTTCATGGACATGGCAAGGGGCAAGTCAGACTTGGAACCTCTATATATGGCCAGTCTCAGAGACTCATAGGACCCCAAATGAGCCGCCTCCAATAAAATAGCTGAATCCCCATCATCAGACATTAACCAGCGGAGTGCAAACACCATTTGACTAGCTAGGTAGTATTTCCTTCAATCTGGTAACGCCAGCCCCCCCTGATCCCATGGTTCCTGTAACACCTTAAGTGCCCGTTCACACAGGGGCGACGCGACTTGCAGCGCGTCTCACAGACGCGACCTGCACACGACTTCAGCGGCGACTTGCAAAATGACTTCTGTATAGAAGTCAATGCAAGTCGCCTGAAGTCGCCCCGAAAATACTACAGGAACCTTTTTCTAAGTCGGAGCGACTTGAGTCGCTCCTATTAGAACGGTTCCATAGTACAGAACGGAGCGCGACTTGTCAGGCGGCTAAGTCGCCTGACAAGTCGCGGTAGTGTGAACGGGCACTAAGCCCTATGCGGGGCAGTTTAGAGGCCCATAGGAACGAGCTAGTGATACCATCCAGTGTTTTAAAAAAAGGATTAAGGGGCCCACACTGGGGCATGCCTTAAAGCGGGAGTCCGCCGGGACTCCGCGTTTTTTTTTTTTTTTTTAAAAAGCCAGCAGCTACAAATACTGCAGCTGCTGACTTTTAAAATAGTGACACTTACCTGTCCAGCGCGCCCGCGATGTCGGTACCCGAAGCCGATCTCTAGATCGTCTCTCAGGTGCTGCCGCCGCCATCTTGGGTATGGGAATCAGGAAATTGAGCCTTTCGGCTTCATTTCCCGGTTCCCTACTGCGCATGCGCGAGTCGCGCTGCGCAATAAGGACGGTCCCCGCTGCCTCTGGGATCTGTGTGTTTCCCAGCAGGCAGCGGGGCACTTGCGGAAAGGGACGGGCACTTGCGGAAAGGGGCGTAATCTATGCCCCTTTCTGCAGAGAGCTATCCCGGAAGTGGGTGCAGATACCTGTACTGTACAGGTATCTGCACCCCCCTCCCCCCTGAAAGGTGCCAATTGTGGTGCCGGAGGGGGGGGAGGGTTCCGCTGAGCGGAAGGTCCACTTTAGGGTGGACCTCCGCTTTAAGAAATATAGTATGACTGCGAGAATCTTCATCTTCAGTAGGTTTATCCTTCCTATAAGTAGGGATGAGGCAAACACCCCCCTCGTTCGGTTCCCACCAGAACATGCTAACATGCAAAAAATTAGTTTGAACACGCGAACACCGTTAAAGTCTATGAGACACGAACATGAATAATCAAAAGTGCTAATTTTAAAGGCTTATATGCAAGGTATTGTCATCAAAAGTGTTTGGGGAGCCGGGTTCTGCCGCAGGGGACATATATCAATGCAAAAAAAAGTTTTAAAAACTGCAGTTTTTTCGGGAGCAGTGATTTTAATAATGCTTAAAGTGAAACAATAAAAGTGTAATATTTCTTTAAATTTCATACCTGGGGGGTGTCTATAGTATGCCTGTAAAGTGGCGCATTTTTCCCGTGTTTAGAACAGTCTGACAGCAAGTTGACATTTCTAAAGGAAAAAAAGTCATTTAAAACTACTCGCGGCTACAATAAATTGTCGGTCTGCAATACACATAAAATTTCATTGATAAAAATGGCATGGGGATTTCCCCACAGGGGAACGCCGAACCAAAATAAAAAAAAAATGTGTGGGGGTCCCCCTAAATTCCATACCAGGCCCCTCAGGTCTGGTATGGATATTAAGGGGAACCCAGCACCAAAATGAAAAAAAAAATGGTGTGGTGTCCCCCCAAAAATCCATACCAGACCCTTATTCGAGCAGGCCACAGGAAAAGAGGGGGGGATGAGAGAGTGTCCCCCCCCCGAACCGTACCAGGTCACATGCCCTCAACATTGCACCTTGTCCCCATGTTGATGGGGAGAAGGGCCTCATCCCCACAACCCTTGCCCGGTGGTTGTGGGGGTCTGCGGGCGGGTGGCTTATCGGAATCTGGAAGCCCCCTAACAAGGGGACCCCTAGATCCCAACCCTCCCTGTGTGAATTGGTAATGGGGGGGGTACCCCTACAAAAAACTTTTTGCTATAATAAATATCCCCCCCCAAAAAAAAAAAAAAAAAAAAAAAAATATATATATATATATATATATATATATATATATATATATAAAATCTTTCTCAGTTTAGGATGATATGTATTCTTCTACATATTTTTGGTAAAAAAAAATCGCAATAAGCATATATTGATTGGTTTGCGCAAAATTTATAGCGTCTACAAAATAGGGGATATATTTATGGCATTTTTATTATTAAAATGGCGGAGATTTTCAGTTTTTATTGTGACTGCGACATTATGGCGGAGGCATCGGACACTTTTGACACTATTGTGGGACCATTGTCCTTTATACAGCGATCAGTGTTCTAAAAATGCACTGATTACTGCGTAAATTACACTGGCAGGGAAGGGGTTAACACTAGGGGCGGTGAAGGGGTTAAGTGTGTCCTAGGGAGCGATTCTAAATGTAGGGGGGATGGGCTTCCACTGACATGATAGAGATCACTGCTCCTGATGACAGGGAACAGTAGATCTCTGTCATGTTGCTAGGCAGAACAGGGATAGGCATCTCCCCATTCTGCTGCTCCGTGACACGATCGCGGGGCCCCCGGCAGACATCGAGTCCGCGAGACTCGTGGGCATGCTCACAGTCTACGCGGCAGGTGTGCGCCCACAATGCCGTGATGTAAAGGGGACGTACCTGTACGCCCATTTGCCAAGCCCTGCCATTGTGCCGACGTATATATGGTCATGCGCTGGTCGGCATGGGGTTAAACAGTGTCACTATTAGGATGCTGGTCTAGAGCAATAGTCTGCAGGGAATGCTGGAGAGATTGCAGGAAGTGGCTGAAAGAGGATGCAGGGAATCAGTAGCACTGAGATGGAACTACATAAACAAAAACAAAAAGAGTATGCTATGTAAAAAACAGCAATTATGTAACACAGTGCACAAAGCAAACAAAATTAAAACATTTTTTTCAAAATAAATAACTTTTTTTCTTTTGATCCCTTTAAAGATTCATAATAAGTAATAATAATAAGTAATTAACAATAAGTAATAATAAATTAATATAATAATTATTATTAATAATAATAATAATAATAATAATAATAATAATAATAAAACATAATTCATAAGAATAAGATTGTCATTTTTATTTATTTTTATTTCAATAAAAAAATGACATTTATTTTACTTTTTTCAAAATAAATATTTTTTTTCTTTTGATCCCTTCAAAGATTAATAATAAGTAATAATAATAAGTAATTAAAAATAAGTAATAAGAATAAGTAATAATAATTAATAATTAATAAGAATTAATATAATAATTAATAATAATAATAAGAATTAATAAGAATTCATAAGAATAAGATTGTCATTTTTATTTCAATAAAAAAATGACATTTCTTAAAAAAGGACATTTATTTAACTTTTTTCAAAATATTTTTTTTTTCTTTTGATCCCTTCAAAGATTAATAATAAGTAAGAATAATAAGTAATAATAATTAATAATTAATATAATAATTAATAATAATAATTCATAATAATTCATAAGAATAAGATTGTCATTTTTATTTATTTTTATTTCAATAAAAAAATGACATTTATTAAAAAATTACATTTATTTTACTTTTTTTCAAAATAAATAATTTTTTTCTTTTGATCCCTTCAAAGACTAATAAGTAATAATAATAGGTAATTAATAATGAATATAATAATAATTAATAATAATAATAATAATTCATAAGAATAAGATTGTCATTGTTATTTATTTTTATTTCAATAAAAAAATGACATTTATTAAAAAATTACATTTATACATTTAACTTTTTCTTTTGATCCCTTCAAAGATTAATAATAAGTAATAATAATAAGTAATAATAATGAATAATGAAAATAAAAATTAATAATAATAATAATAATAATAATAATAATAATTAATAATAATTAATAAGTATAAGGTTGTAATTTTTATTTATTTTTATTTCAATAAAAAAATTACATTTATTAAAAATGACATTTATTTTACTTTTTTCAAAATAAATATATTTTTTCTTTTGATCCCTTCAAAGATTAATAATAAGTAATAATAATTCATAATTAAAATAATAATAATAATAATAATAATAATAATAATAATAAATAATAATTCATAAGAATAAGATTGTCATTTTTATTTTATTTTTTTTTCAACAAAAAAATGACAGTTGCCACAAAACCTCTGTTTTAGGCCCCATTCACGAGTCTGCTGTGATTTTGATATGACTTAGTGGCGACTTTGACATGACTTTCAACGTGACTTGAAGCGATGCCTGTATAATCTTGAGGTCTATGGACCTCAAGTCACATCAAAGTCGTGCAGGGACTACTTTTGAAGTTGCACAGATATGAACGGTACTCAATGGAAATCATGGGGGGGGGCACGACTTGCCATGTGACTTTGCAGTCCCGGGTTGCAGGACAAGTCGCACGAGTGTGAATGGAGCCTTAGGCCGCGTACACACACGGGCGGACTGTCTGGCCAACTAAGTCCGTCAGACAACCCGACAGACAGTCCGTCCTACTTTTGAATGAACGGACTTGACCACACACGATGAACAGACAGTCCGCTGAAAGCTTGCGCGATGACGTGTACAGCACGTACGACGGGACTAGAAATACGACGTCCAATACACAGCAATGCAACCTTCCGCCGTGTAAATCCTTTCTGAGCATGCGCGATACTTAGTCCGTCCAACTAGCCTACTCACGAGCGGACTGTCCGCTGAAACCAAAGTATGACGGACAATATTACGGAAATTCCGAAAGACTTAGTCCGCCAGACTGTCCGCTGAAAAAGTCCGCTGAAGCCCACACACGAGCGGATTGTCCGCTGAAACACGTTTCAGCGGACCAAGTCCGTCAGACAGTCCGCCCGTGTGTACGCGGCCTTATGCCACGCACTCGCGGTCGGATTTTGCGACAACAAATGTTGGATGTGACCTTTTGTCGGAAAGTCCGACCGTGGTGTACGCTCCATCAAACATTTTCTGTCGGACTTTCCGCCAACAAATGTTTGCTAGCAGGTTCTCAAATTTTTTGTTGGCGGAAAGGTCCGATCGTGTGCGCTCAAGTCCGTCGCACAAAAGTCCGCGCATGCTCGGAATCAAACAGAAGGAGCCGCACTGGCTATTGAACTTCATTTTTCTCGGCTCGTCGTGCGTCTTGTACGCCACCGCGTTCCCACATTCATAAATGTTGGCCAACATTTGTGTGACCGTGTGTATGCTAGACAAGTTTGAGCCCAACAACCTTCCAACAAAAACCCACGGTTTTGTTGGCGGAAAGTCCGATCGTGTGTACGGGGCTTAAGTGTTGATTATAGCGACTCGATTCCCAGAAATGAGCAAACTTCCTACCGAGAATACTCATCCCCTATAATTAGATAATTATGTGTCCTAAGACTGATATCATACACACCATGTGACCAGTTGTGGGTCACACAATTAATTATGGTCGGCAATGTTTTTATCCGCTTAATCAGAAATGACGATAGAATTAATTAACATTCACGAGGCATGGAGACAAATCTGTTTGACTAATGGAAGATTTAGGAAAATCACTTTGTCCACCGTCCTTAAATCTGACCTCCGGCCTTCCCTTTAGGTTGCACGGTTGTAGCGGCTCTGAAATGGCTTGCTCTGATTTCACTGCACACCGAAATGGAAGCTGAAGCAAGTCGTATCTGCATTTAGCCCTTTCCTCCCCGGTCTGACTTTGCCTGGCCCACCTCTTTCAGTCGTTGAATTTCAGTTCCTTCAATCAGGCAGGCTCAGCATCACATTTGAGCAACGGAAAAATACTGAAACCCCCCTGCCCATCAATTGCAGCCTCATTGTGCCCATCAACTGCAGCCTCACTGTGCCCATCAATTGCAGCCTCACTGTGCTCATCAACTGCAGCCTCACTGTGCCCATCAATTGCAGCCTCACTGTGCCCATCAATTGCAGCCTCACTGTGCCCATCAATTGCAGCCTCACTGTGCTCATCAACTGCAGCCTCACTGTGCCCATCAATTGCAGCCTCACTGTGCCCATCAATTGCAGCCTCACTGTGCTCATCAACTGCAGCCTCACTGTGCCCATCAAATGCAGCCACTGTGCCCATCAAATGCAGCCACTGAGCCTATCATATGCAGCCACTTGTGCCCATCAAATACAGCCACTTGTGCCCACCATATGCAGCCACTTGTGCCCACCATATGCAGCCACTTGTGCCCACCATATGCAGCCACGGTGTCCATCATATGCAGCCACGGTGCCCATAAAACGCAGCCACTTGTGCCCATAAAACACAGCCATTTGTGCCCATAAAACACAGCCACTTGTGCCCATCAAATGCAGCCACTTGTGCCCACCGCTCCCCCCCCCCCCACTCATGTGGCTTGAGGCTCTAGCAGCACCCCCAACCCCCTCATGCGCACGGCTCTGACAGACCCCCCCCGGCACTTACCACTAGGCAGCAGCTCCTCTCAGTGCAGTAAGTGCACCAGAGCGACGCCAACCTCCGCTCCAGCATGTGTCTCCTCCACTGAGTACACTCCTCTTCCTAAGTGCCAGGCATCCAATAGAGTAGCCTGGCGCTTTGGCCAATCAGGAAACGGGTCTGACGCCCTGCCTCCTGATTGGCAGGGAGGAAGGTTTGTGTGAAAATAGCGAAAATGTATTTGCTATGGTCACACAATTGAGTGGGATCAGGACGCACTCTCTGCACCCCGAGCCCACCCTATTTTGAAGTCTATTAGAGCCTATCACGTACCTGGTAGTAGAGCCTGATTGGATGAGGAAGGCCTCTCTTACACCTCTGACTCGGGGCTTCTGATAACGTGAACAGAAGGTGCCGGAGTGCAGAGTCATACGAGTGCCAAGGAATCTTGCAGACAGCAGGGCGGATGTCCTGGAAGGCTGGAGAAGATATCGGAAAGGTCTTGGCAGGCAGCTGGTGCAGGTGACAGCAACAGAAAGCAGGATCAGGCAGGCTGGGTCATACACGGCAAGACAGTCAGATGCAGGGTGCAGGCAGAAACATAGTCAGGAGTAGGGATGAGCCGAACACCCCCCGGTTCGGTTTGCACCAGAACTTGCGAACGACCCCCGCGTTCGGTACGAACGTTAGAACCCCATTGAAGTCTATGGGACTCGAACGTTCGAATTGGAAAGTGCTAATTTTAACGGCTAATATGCAAGATAGTGTCCTAAAAAGGGTTTGGGGACCTGCCTCCTGCCTCAGGGGACATGGGTCACTGCAAAAAAAAGTTTTAAAAACTACCGTTTTGGCGGGAGCACTGATTTTAATGACGATTAAAGTGAAAAAAAAAAGTGAAATATTCCTTTAAATATGGTGCCTGGGGGGTGTCTGTAGTATGCCTGTGAAGTGCCACGTGTTTCCCGTGTTTAGAACAGTCCCTGCACAAAATGACATTAAACGGAAATAACACCATTTAAAACTGCTTGCGGTTTTAATGTTATATCTGGTTCCTGCAATATGGTTGAAAATCATTCCGAAAAATGGCATGGGTAGCCCTCCCTGCCCATTACCAGCCTATTTGGGTCTTGTACACATATTAAGGGGAACCCCGTACCCATATTAAAAAAAGGAAATGCGTGTGGCCCCCAGGCCCTATATACTCAGAACAGCAGTATACAGGCGGTGCAAACAAGACAGGGACTGTGTAGGTTTGTTGTGTTAAGTTGAATCTGTTTGTCATTTTCAACCGGTACATTTTTAAAGTGTAGCTCCAGTCAAAAAAAATATCTCTAAGCTTTTTGGAAAACATAGGGAAGGGTTATCACCCCTGTATAATTTGTTTTGTCGTCCATCTTTTTTCATCTCACTTGCTGCTGTCTCCTTGCGTTTGCAAGTAGGAGATGTTTGTAAGTTGGATGTTTGAAAGTAGGGGCCTGCCCTATATTATAGCGGTATGTACTGGGTACAGAGCACGCAGACAGCACGCCTAACACTACTGACTGCAAGCTCTATTATTAACCACTTGTTAGCCCAATGTTTGCATAAAGTGAAAGATGAAGTTATGCTGAGTAAATAGATATCAAACATGTCACTCTTCAAAATTGCACATGCCCGTGGAATGGCGCCAAACGTCGCTACTTAAAAAATCCCCATAGGCGACACTTTAAATATTTTTTTACTGGTTACATGTTTTGAGTTGCAGAGGAGGTCTAGGACTAGAATTATTGCTCTCGCTCTAACATTCTCGGCGATACCTCACATGTGTGGCACATGCGAGCACATGGGGACATGGGCGCTTTAATTTTTATTTTATTTTTTTATTGTTCATTTTACTTTATTTATTTTAGTTTGACATTTTTTTTCCCAAAAATATATTTTTGATCACTTTTATTCCTATTACAAGAAATGTAAACATCCCTTGTAATAGGAATATGGGGTGACAGGTCCTCTTTACAGTGAAATCTGGGGGGTCAATATGACCCCACATCTCACCTCTAGGCTGGGAAGCCTGAAAGAAAAAATAAAAAAAAGATTCTGGCTTTGATCGTACTGGCGAGTTGGTAGAAGCACCGGAGGGCGGTGAGGGGTGGGGGGCATCTATGGCTGGGTATTTCAGGGTATTACAGAGTATTGGCGGGGTATTGGCGGGGTACTACAGAGTAATAGCAGGGTACTGCAGAGTATTGGGGGTACTGCAGAGTAATGGCGGGTACTGCAGAGTATTGGGGGTACTGCAGAGTAATGGGGGTTACTGCAGAGTAATGGGGGGTACTGCAGAGTAATGGCGGGGTACTGCAGAGTAATGGCAGGGTACTGCACTGCAGAGTAATGGCAGGGTACTGCACTGCAGAGTAATGGCGGGGTACTGCAGAGTAATGGCGGGGTACTGCAGAGTAATGGCAGGGTACTGCACTGCAGAGTAATGGCGGGGTACTGCACTGCAGAGTAATGGCGGGGTACTGCACTGCAGAGTAATGGCGGGGTACTGCAGAGTAATGGCAGGGTACTGCACTGCAGAGTAATGGCGGGGTACTGCACTGCAGAGCAATGGCGGGGTACTGCACTGCAGAGTAATGGCGGGGTACTGCAGAGTAATGGCAGGGTACTGCACTGCAGAGTAATGGCGGGGTACTGCAGAGTAATGGCAGGGTACTGCACTGCAGAGTAATGGCGGGGTACTGCACTGCAGAGTAATGGCGGGGTACTGCACTGCAGAGTAATGGCGGGGTACTGCAGAGTAATGGCAGGGTACTGCACTGCAGAGTAATGGCGGGGTACTGCACTGCAGAGCAATGGCGGGGTACTGCACTGCAGAGTAATGGCGGGGTACTGCAGAGTAATGGCAGGGTACTGCACTGCAGAGTAATGGTGGGGTACTGCACTGCAGAGCAATGGCGGGGTACTGCACTGCAGAGCAATGGCGGGGTACTGCAGAGTAATGGCAGGGTACTGCACTGCAGAGTAATGGTGGGGTACTGCACTGCAGGGTAATGGCGGGGTACTGCAGATTAATGGCGGGGTACTGCAGAGTAATGGCAGGGTACTGCAGAGTATGCACTGGTATTGCAGAGTATTGGCAGGGAATTGAGGGGTTAAATTCGGTGAGCAGCGATGTGGGCACTGCAGATGCAGCCCACATCGCTGCTGACACCGATCTCTTTCCCCTCCGCTGTACCGATCGGTACAGAAAGGGGAGGGAGGAACAGGCGTCATAACATGACGCCGGTTTGTTTCCAAGTGATCACTCCGTCATTTGACGGAGCAATCACGTGGTAAACGGCCGCTATGAGCGGCCGTTTACCGTGATGCGCCGGGTCCTATGGACCCGGCGGTCACGGATGCTCTCGAGTGCGCACACCTCGGGGCACGCGAGAGCAGAATTCTGGGAGGCCGTTAATTAACGGCCTCTCTGAGTTAAACAACCGCCCTGAAGCCGTTAATCGGCAATGGGCAGTTGTTAAGTGGTTAAAGCTAGATCACTAGCTATATAGGTGAGGTGAATATAGTGGTGTATACTGCGGTCAGGGCACAGACAACAACCACTACACAGCAGCAAGATAGGAAATCAGCCAAAAACGATTGGTGTGTACTGTGTTGAAGGTACACAGAACACCCACTGCTTCAGATGCAAAGTAACACACTACAGGAGGCCGCCTTAAAGGCGGCCTTATATAGTGTGGGGCGTGCACTACACAGCCTGAGCTATGATTGGCCACAGGCAGGATGCCTGTGGCCAATCATGGCTCTCCTCGCTGCCGGCGCTGCGATTGGCCAAGCATGCGGGGTCACAGTGCATGCTTGGCCAATCATCGGGCAGCAATGCACTGCGCCAACGCAGTGCATTGTGGTCCGCGCGCGCGTCACTCGAATTTTGACGCGAACGGCCAAAACTTTCGGAATTCGCCGAACGCACGAACAGCCAATGTTCGAGTCGAACGTACGTTCGACTCGAACACGAAGCTCATCCCTAGTCAGGAGACAAGCCAGATCTGGAACCAGATGAGTGCAAACAGGAGCCAAGGGAGAAGGCAGAAGAAGGGTCACAGGACAAGCCAAGGTCAATGCAGGTGGAGTTCAAGGGAAGGTCAAAACAACCAGGGCCGTCTTTAATATTGATTGGGCCCTGGGCAAAAATTTTCTTAAGGCCCCCCTCCCCCCATGCAATTTCGCTCTCCACCTTCTCTGAGACATACAATAAATAGCAGCTAGACTTAAAATCTGATTACTGTATCAGATCAGGCAGCGATTGCAATTAGTTGCCAGAGGTTACAGCATATCATTACTGCTTACTGACTGGTTGCTAGAGGTTACAGCACTCCTTAAGGCTCACTGATTAGTTGCTAGAGGTTACAGCACATGGTTTCTGCTTGTTGATTGGCTGCTAGAGATTACTGTACAGTAATACTGCTCACTGGTTGCTATAGGTTACAGCACATCATCTCCTCACTGCAGGGGGGCATGATATACATATGAATGCTGTCTTATTTACATATCAATGCCGTTGGCCTCAGCTATTTACATATGCATGTAACTGCTATTTACATATGAATGTCGGTTATTTACATGTAAACACAGGGTCTGCATGTGAGTCATCTGTACACAACAATAGGGCAGAGCTGGGCAGCATTAGTAGCAGCACTTCACACTGAGATATCAGGACACAGCACAGGACTAAAACCTCAAGGGACAAGGAAATGTAAACTGGGATAGTTGGCAAGTATGAGGCAGCTGCTTTGGGCCCCACAACAATGACAGGGCCCAGGGCAGCTGCCCCTTTTGCCCTGCCTTAAAGACGGCCCTGAAAACAACCCGGGTTAACACAGAGATCAGGACACTGGTTTCACAGGTAACAGAGCACGCAGGAGCTGAGATGAAGCAGCACTGGAGGCAGGCACTGGCTGGGTTTAAATAGACTGTTTGGCGCCAGTGTCAATCACATTGACACCTCTGTAGCACTGCCCCCATAGGGATTGCTGGGTGTAGACTTCCCTGGGCCTTCCCCTTATTATCTTGTAGCCAGTTACTAGGAGTTTTCACTCAACCACCCGTACTCTCATCCACTCGTTATCCAATAATCAGTCCAGGGTGTTTGGGGTTTTTGTTTTGTATTTATCGTTGGGACCGGATGGCTTCCACCCGAGGGTGCTTAGGGAACTCAGTCAAGTAATTGCCAGACCATTGATCCTAATTTTTACTGACAGTCTACTGACTGGAATGGTACCAGCGGATTGAAGAAAAGCCAATGTAGCACCAATATTTAACCACTTCCCGCATGCCGATGTACGTCGGCAGAATGCCACAGGCAGGCATATTGGCGTACAGGTACGTCAATTTTTATATGCCACCCTGCCATCATGTGCACGGCGGGCTCACGTGCTGGTTGGGACCCATGTGAGTCCGGTCACAGGTCCCGTAGACTCGATCGCCGTGGGGATACCCGCGATCGTCTTGCGGAGCGGCTGAACGGGGAGATACCTTTGTAAACAGCAATCCCGTTCTGCCTAGCAACAAGTGACGCTGATCTCTGCTCCATGTGATTGGAGCAGAGATTAGTGTTCACTAACACAAAGCCCATCCCCCCCACAGTTAGTAACACACCCCTAGAAACACTTAACCCCTACACTGCCACTCCCTCGTTAACTCCTTCCCTGCCAGTGTCATTTACACAGGAATCTGTGCATTTGTATAGCACTGATTGCTGTATAAATGACAATGGTCCCAGAAATGTCTCAAAAATGTCCGATGCGTCCACCATAATGTCGCAGTCACAATAAAAATCGCTGATCGCCGCCATTACTAGTAAAAAAAAAATATATGAAAAAAAATGCCATAAAACTATCCCCTATTTTGTAAACGCTATAACTTTTGCGCAAACCAATCAATAATCGCTTATTGCCAAAATATGTAGAAGAATACGTATCGGCCTAAATTGAGGGGAAAAAATGTTTTTTATATATTTTTGGGGGATATTTATTATAACAAAAAGTAAAAAATAATGCGTTTTTTTCAAAATTGTCGCTCTATTTTTGTGTATAGCGCAAAAAATAAAAACCGCAGGGGTGATCCAATATCACCAAAAGAAAGTTATATTTGTGGGAAAAAAAGGACGTCAATTTTGTTTGGGAGCCACGTCGCACAACCGCGCAAATGCAGTGCCGAATAGCAAAAAGTGGTCTGGTATTAAGCCAGCAAAATGGTCCGGTCTGAAAGTGGTTAAAAGGGCCCAAAATACATCCCTGGGATTTACAGACCAGTTAGCCTAACATCAATAGTATGCAAGCTCTTGGAGGGGGTGATAAGGGACTATATACAAGATTTTAGTAATGAGAACGGTATCATTAGCAGTAATCAGCATGGATTCATAAAGAATCGTTCTTGCCAAACCTATTTACTAACCTTCTATGAGGAGGTGAGTTGCCATCTAGATAAAGGAAAGCCCGTAGACGTGGTGTATCTGGATTTTGCAAAAGCATTTGACACAGTTCCCCATTAACCTTTACTGTACAAAAGAAGGTCAGTTGGCATGGACCATAGGGTGAGTACATGGATTGAAAACTGGCTACAAGGGCGAGTTCAGAGGGTGGTGATAAATGGGGAGCACTCGGAATGGTGAGGGGTGGGTAGTGGGGTCCCCCAGGGTTCTGTGCCGGGACCAATCCTATTTAATTTGTTCATAAACGACCTGGAGGATGGGGATGGGGTAAACAGCTCAGTCTCTGTCGCCGCTGTCGCCATCTTATGTTCTTCTCTTCAGATGTTGCCTCGTCGCTCTCTCTGCTCACAATGACGGGGACACGGCACGCGGCGATTTATATAGGGACATTACCGGATGATGTCCCCGCCCAGTATGATGTCACAGTCCCAGCATCCTCTGCGACAGAAGACTGGGCCACCGCCTGTAAAAGAGCTAGAAGAAGGCGCGGTGGCCCGGCAAGAAGAACCGAAGAGGGGGGACAAGACCCCCGAAGTCAGAAGAAGAGGGCGGCGACGAAGAAGAATGCCGGGCTCCTCCGCTAGCAAAAGAGCTAGCAGAAGATAGCGGAGGAGTCCGGCCAGAAGACCCCCGAAGACGGACAGAAGACCCCCAGAGCTGTGCAATAAACTATTTTAACCCTTGTGTGTTGTGTTTTTTTTTACTTTTATTTACAGGTGAATGGGTAGGAGTACATTGTAACCCATACTGATTCACATAGGGTGGGGGGCCGGTATCTGGGGGCCTGTTATTAAAGGGGGCTTCCGGATTCCGATAAGCCCCTGCCCGCAGACCCCGACAACCAACGGCCAGGGTTGTCGGGAAGAGGCACTTGTTCTCATCAACATGGGGACAAGGTGCTTTGGGGTGGGGGGGCCACGCGCCCCCCCCTTCCCCAAGGCACCTCCCCCATGTTGAGGGCACGTGGCCTGGTACGGCTCAGGAGGGGGGGCACTCGCTCGTCCCCCCCTATCCTGGCTGGCCGGGTAGCGTGCTCGGACAAGGGTCTGATGTGGACCTGGGGGGACCCCCACGCCGATTTTTTCGGCGTTGGGGTTCCCCTTTAAGTCCATACCAGGTGACGAAGGAGGCGTCGCTGGCCCCGGCTACCTGGAGACACACTCAAAATGAGCGGACTTTTCTCCGGGCGGGAAAAGTCAGTTCGTTTCAAAAGTACGGCGGACTGGCATACACACGGCCGGATTGTCCGCCGAAATGCGAGTCCGACTGAAAGATTGGAGTGCAAAAATACTTTCTAAGTCCGCCGTTCTTTTGGATAAAAAAAGTCCACCGGAGGCTACACACAGGGGGATTGTCCGGGGGACTTGAGTCCGTCTGACTTTTCCACCGGATTGTTTGATCGTGTGTAGGCGGCATTAGGGGGTAAGCATGCAGATTAGTGCTCAGTGTTTTTTTGGAGGAGATTTTTGCTGACACACAATGCTCATAAATCTTGGGGTGGGGGTTCAGTTTGGCATGTTCCCCCGTGGGCTCTAGATGACCTTGCCCTCCCACTTGCCCCACTTGCAAAAAATTAAAAAGTTTTTTTTTTTTATGTAAAAAAACCTTTTAAAATAATACTTTTACATGTTTTGTTGACTAATAAACTAAAACTACAGTGTTCAGCACTTGCTGGCCGAGGAGGGCTTAACATTTACACCAGAGCCCTCAGATCTGATATCCTCCAAGAAAGATCAATTGATGCTGAAAAATGCTGATGAGTAGATTTAAAGTTCCCCGGCACCTTCTATTGCCAGCGCTATCTCCTATAGTGTGCTGGCTGCTCTCTTAGCCCTTGTACACACGGTCGGAGATTCCATCGGAATGTGTCCTATCGGACCGTTTTGTCGGATATTCCGACTGTGTGTGGTCTCCATTGGACTGTTTCCGTCGCAATATCCGTCGGACCAAATATTCCAACTTGCTGGAAATATTTTCCGACAAACTGGTCCGATCAGACATACTCCGATCATGTGTAGAGAATTCCGATCGGACAAAGTGCCACGCATGCTCAGATCAAATTCCTACATCAAAGCTATTGGCTACTAGCCTGAACGTAGTCCCATCGTAACGAAATTACGTCATCACGTTCTGAAAGATCGGATTTTTCGACAACTTTGTCCGACCGTGTGTATGCAACAGTTTCGGACAAGATCCGACGGATTTGGTTGTCGGAATCTCCGACCGTGTGTACAAGGGCTTAGACTTTATGTTAACCTCAATTACACCAGGGGTAGGCAACCTACGGCCCATGGGCTGCACCCGGCCCACCGCCCCTATATGTCCTGCCCATCAGTGCACGTGATGAATTCCCGTGCACCCGGCCCCCGCGGACATTATAAGCAAGAGCAGAGCGGAGCAGGAAACTGGATGAGAACACGGGAGAGACACACAGCAGCGCTGATAAGACAGCGGGAGCTCCTGGAGTTACCTTTCCGGGTGATTGGTTGCTAGGTGGTCCTAGCAACCAATCGCCAGCTTGTTAATATGAAAAATGAACTCCGGAAGCTCCCACTGCCTTATCAGCGCTGCTGTGTGTCTCTCCTGTGTTCTCATTCAGCTTCCGATCCTTGCTCCGCTCTGCTTTGTCTCCCTCTCTGTATGGGCCAAGGTAGGAAAAGGCACAGCTGCGGGGAGGGGAGCTGTGTAATATGCAGGGGGTGTGTGTAAGGGGGCTGTGTAATTGTCAGGGCTGGCTTAGCCCTTCTTTCTCTGGGCTGGCTGCTCAGCTGTCGGCTAATTGCCAGCTCTCATCTCTCTCCACAGTTACCAGCTGTTCCTGATCATGCTCATCTGACCAGCCTAACAAAATAACGTCATCACGTTCTGAACGATCGGATTTTCCGATAACTTTGTCCGACCGTGTGTATGCAACACCAGTTTCGGACAAAATCCGTCAGACAAAATCCGACGGATTTGGTTGTCCGAATGTCCGACCGTGTGTACAAGGGCTAACACTGACACTGTAATAAGAATTATCTAATGCCGAACTTTGACTGTATTGTTATTCTGAAGTGTTAAATAAAGACTTTTCTGTTAAAAAAAAAAAAGGATGCTGAGGGGTCCCATCAATATTCTGCTCTTTGGCCCCATGAATAGTTGTTACACGTATGCATGTCTTTATGGAGCCGGATTTGTACACCGGGGCACAGTCATGCTGGAACGAAAAAGGGACGTCACCAAACTGTTACCACAAGGCTGGAAGAGCACAATTGTCTACAATGTCTTTGTATGATGTAGTATTACCAGTACCCTTCACTGGAGACCCCTGAACGCCATTATCTGAAGGAGTGGCCACATCCTTTGGGGCCATATAGTGTATATGTTTGGAGTGAGATGACCCCATTACTATTATTGATAGAGTTCTTTAGTCATGACCCTCCAAGGACAAGACTGATGTTTCATAGTTTCATAGTTAGTAAGGTTGAATAAAGACACCAGTCCATCCAGTTCAACCTGAGTGAGTGTCTACAATTGTCCCTAACCCTGCACATTGCACACTCACATCTGTCCCTACCCTCAAGGAGCCCACAATCCAAGGTCCCCATTCATATACTAGGGCCAATTTTGGACAGAAACCAATTAACCTACCTGCATGTCTTTGGATTGTGGGAAGAAACCGGAGTACCTGGAGGAAACCCACGCAAACACAGGGAGAACATGCAAACTCCAGGCAGGTAGTGTCGTGGTTGGGATGCGAACCAGCGACCCTTCTTACTGCTAGGTGAAAGTGCTAACCACTACACCACTGTGCTGCCTGTTGGATGAGAAGAACCTGGCTCACAATCAACATTCCAAAGCATTCCAAAGATGTTTAGTAGGGTTGAAGTCCAAAGGTTTTCTATATAGTTGGGTTTCAAAGGCATTCAGTAAGATTGAGGTCCAAAGGTGTTTCTTATGCCGTGTACACACGACCAGACTTTCTGGCAGACTAGGTCCGACGGTCTTCCTGATGGACTTTTCAGCAGAGTTCCGACTGACTTTCAGAACTAACAGACTTGGCCACACACACCAAAGTCCGACGGATTAGAACGTGATGACGTACGACCGGACTAGAATAAGGAAGTTCATAGCCAGTAGCCAATAGCTGTCCTAGCGTCGGTTTTCGTCCGTCGGGCCAGCATACAGAGGAACAGATTTTTCTACCGGACTCGAGTCCGTCGGAAAGATTTGAAACATGTTCTAAATCTAAAGTCCGTCTGATTTTTCGACAGCAATGGTCCGATGAAGCCCACACACGGTCGAATTGTCCGGCGGATTCGTTCCGTCGGAACCTTTGCTGTCGATAAAGTCCGGCCGTGTGTACACAGCATTAGTGTTGAGACCCAAAGGTGTTCCGTAGGGTTGAGGTCAGGGCTCTGTACAGGACACTCAAGTTCCTCCACCCCAAACTGGTCACACCATGTCTTTATGGAGCTGGATTTGTACACCGGGACACAGTCATGCTGGAACGAAAAAGGGACCTCACCAAACTGTTACCACAAGGCTGGAAGAGCACAATTGTCTGCAATGTCTTTGTATGATGTAGTATTACCAGTACCCTTCACTGGAGACCCCTGAACGCCATTATCTGAAGGAGTGGCCACATCCTTTGGGGCCATATAGTGTATATATTTGGAGTAAGGTGACCCCATTACTATTATTGATAGAGTTCTTTAGTCATGACCCTCCAAGGACAGGACTGATGTTGGATGAGAGGAACCTGGCTCACAATCAACATTCCAAAGCATTCCAAAGATGTTTAGTAGGGTTGAAGTCCAAAGGTTTTCCATATGGTTGGGTTTCAAAGGCATTCAGTAAGGTTGAGGTCCAAAGGTGTTTCTTATGCCGTGTACACACGACCAGACTTTCCGGCAGACTAGGTCCGACGGTCTTCCCGATGGACTTTTCAGCAGAGTTCTAACTGACTTTCAGAACTAACAGACTTGGCCACACACAAGCACACCAAAGTCCGACGGATTAGAACGTGATGACGTACTACCGGACTAGAATAAGGAAGTTCATAGCCAGTAGCCAATAGCTGCCCTAGCGGCGGTTTTTGTCCGTCGGACTAGCATACAGACGAACAGATTTTTCGACCCGGACTCGAGTCCGTCTGAAAGATTTGAAACATGTTCTAAATCTAAAGTCCGTCTGATTTTTCGACAGCAATGGTCCGATGAAGCCCACAAACGGTCGAATTGTCCGACGGATTTGTTCCGTCTGAACCTTTTGCTGTCGAAAAAGTCCGGCCGTGTGTACACGGCATTAGTGTTGAGACCCAAAGGTGTTCCGTAGGGTTGAGGTCAGGGCTCTGTACAGGACACTCAAGTTCCTCCACACCAAACTGGTCATACCATGTCTATATGGAGCTGGATTTGTACACCGGGACACAGTCATGGTGACGCAGAAAAGGGTCTTCACCAAAGGTTGGAAGAGCTCAATTGTCTACATTGTCTTTGTATGATGGAGTATTAACAGAACCCTTCACTGGAGATGCCTGCATTCCATAATTTGGAGGGGGGGGGGGGTTCACATATATTTGGCCACGTACAATATTACAGCGCAATGTCATCGGTTCTAGGTCAGGAATTAATAGAGGCCGCCTCCGTTATTTGCTAAATTATCATATTTGACTCCACGGATGTCAGGCAGCCGTAAATTTAAAGGTACATGACATTTTTCCCTTGATGAATTTCCCATAAAACAATATTTCAGACCTTGCAGAAATATTTATGAAGCCCAATAATTCAGCTGCAATAAATATTTAAATGTAGGAAGTGATATTTTAATCCCATCATTATTGGGAACAGGCTCGCCAGCTATGCCGCATTTTCCAGCAAAAAAAAAAAAAAAAAATGATCTAAATTAAGATTCCTGCTCTAATTAGGCAAAAGAAAGAATGAGAGTTTGAAATAAATCATTACGTTTTTTTGGGTACGATTTTAACACTTTCGCCTCCTTTCCTTTCCACGAGAGACTGACGGTAATGCGAATTAGCGGATTTCCTGTGCCCCTCGCCCTCACAAATTATGGAGTCTACAACTTGGATCTGTGGGAGAGTTTCTTATTTTGGTAATAAAGACGGTTGGTGATTTTTTTGTGATTAACCGTTTTGCTTAATTAAAAGTGGACTTTATATATATAGAACAGACGTTTACATATAATGTTCTGCGCTCCTTTCAGGACCCGCAAGAATCCTTTCAACTGCCTTCTAGTCACTTCTATAAATATTTACAATTATGGCATGCGATTCAAACTCAGTTTAGAAGGCAAAAGACAGTGATAAAACCTACCCCACTTATAACATCATTAGCGGGGGGGGGGCTTGATCTCTTCTTTATATGGTCAATCGATGAGACTATATCAGGATAAAGTTGTCAGCCCGGGTAGAACAGGCTGGGAGAGAGACATAGGGGACATCTCAGATGAAAACTGGAAAATTATCTTGAGAAGGGTACCCCTGGTATCCAGGGCCATCTTTAATATTGATTGGACCCTGGGCAAAAATCTTCTTAGGGCCCCCCCCCCCCCCATGCAATTTCGCTCTCCACTTTCTCTGAGACATACAATAAATAGCAGCTAGACTTAAAGTGGTTGTAAACCCTTACAAACCACTTTGACCTACAGGTAAGCCTAGATTAAGGCTTACCTGTAGGTCCAAGAGATATCTCCTAAACCTATATGGTTTAGGAGATATTTGCCCAAAAACAGGCACCGCTGTCTATGGCGCATGCGCCGTAGACAGCGGCGCGCAGGCGCACTGAGCGCAGCATTCTCAACGACGGAGCTGCCGCGCGTGTCGGCTCCTGTGCGCATGCGCGGGAGTGACGTCATCAAGGCTTCGCCGAATGACAGCAGCGGAGCTGCGAGACCCCACCAAGAAGATGGATGCGGCGGACTACAGGGGACAGCGGCGACTTCGCTGGCTCCTGTGTCAGGTAAGTGACACATAATGGACTACTATGTGATGCATAGTAGTCCATTATGCTTTGCCTTTGCAGGGAATGAAAGAGGAAGTAAACTCATCAGGGTTTACTTCCTCTTTAAAATCAGTTTACTGTATCAGACCAGGCAGCGATTGCAATTGGTTGCCAGAGGTTACAGCATATCATTACTGCTTACTGACTGGTTGCTAGAGGTTACAGCACTCCTTAAGGCTCACTGATTAGTTGCTAGAAGTTACAGCACATTTCTGCTTGTTGATTGGCTGCTAGAGATTACTGTACAGTAATACTGCTCACTGGTTGCGATAGGTTACAGCACATCTTCTCCTCACTGCAGGGGGGCATGATATACCTATGAATGCTGCCTTTATTTACATATCAATGTCGTTGGCCTCATCTATTTACATATGCATGTGACTGCTATTTACATATGAATGCCATCATTTACATGTAAACACAGGTCTGCAGGTGAGTCATCTGTACACAATAGGGCAGAGCTGGGCAGCATTAGTAGCAGCACAGGACTAAAACTTCAAGGGAATGTAAACAGGGATAGCTGGCAAGTATGAGGCAGCTTCTTTGGTCCCCACAACAATGACAGGGCCTAGGGCAGCTGCCCCTTTTGCCCTGCCTTAAAGACGACCCTGCTGGTATCATTATCACCGGCTCAATGCCTGACGCAACTATTTATAATATATATTGTATATAGAACACCAGTTAAATTATTTAAGTGGGGGCAGACGTGATTCTCCGGAGTGTCCTAGATGTCAAAAGTTTCCAGCTGATTTAATACACATGATGTGGAATTGTCCAATATTGGCTAGATATTGGCGAGAGGGGGTTAATACAATCAAGGCTACATGTAATACACATATCGACCAGACCCCTATGACATGTCTACTAGGATATTTTGACGAGGAAGGCTTCTTTCCCAGGGAGGTGATGATATAAGTTACTAGACTATTGTTTATTGCACGTAAGTTAACCACTTTAAGACCGGACCATTTTGCTGGTAAATGACCAGAGGTCTTTTTACACTTTGGCACTGCGCTGCTTTAACTGGTAATTGCGCGGTCATGCAATGTTGTACCCAAACAAAATTTGCGTCCTTTTCTTCCCACAAATAGAGCTTTCTTTTGATGGTATTTGATTGCCTCTGCGATTTTTATTTTTTGCGATATAAACGTAAAAAGACCGCAAATTTTGAAAAAAAATGATATTTTCTACTTTTTGTTATTAGAAAAATCCAATAAACTCAATTTTAGTCATACATTTAGGCCAAAATGTATTCAGCCACATGTCTTTGGTAAAAAAAAAGTCAATAATTGTATATTTATTGGTTTGCGCAAAAGTTGTCACATCTACAAACTAAGGTACGTTTTCTGGAATTTACGCAGCTTTTAGTTTACGACTGCCTATCTCATTTCTTGAGGTGCTAAAATGGCAGGGCAGTACAAAACCCCCCCAAATGACCCCATTTTGGAAAGTAGACCCCCTAAGGAAATTGATAAGAGGCATGTTGAGCCCATTGAATATTTTATTTTTTTGCCTCAAGCGATTGAATAATGACAAAAAAAAAATTTTTTTTTTTTTTTTTTACACAAAGTTGTCACTAAATGATATATTGCTCACACATGCTATGGGCGTATGTGAAATGACACCCCAAAATAAATTCTGCTGCTTCTCCTGAGTACGGGGATACCACATATGTGGGACTTTTTGGGAGCCTAGCCGCGTACGGGGCCCCGAAAACCAAGCACCGCCTTCAGGCTTTCTAAGGGCGTAAATTTTTGAGTTCACTTCTCACTACCTATTACAGTTTTGAAGGCCATAAAATGCCAAGATGGCACAAAACCCCCACAAATGACCCCATTTTAGAAAGTAGACACCCCAAGCTATTTGCTGAGAGGCATGTTGAGTTCATGGAATATTTTATATTTTGCCACAAGTTGCGGGAAAATTACAAACTTTTTTTTTTTTTTTTTTTTTTTCACAAAGTTGTCACTAAATGATATATTGCTCACACATGCCATGGGCATATGTGAAATGACACCCCAAAATAAATTCTGCTGCTTCTCCTGAGTACGGGGATACCACATATGTGGGACTTTTTGGGAGCCTAGCCGCGTACGGGGCCCCGAAAACCAAGCACCGCCTTCAGGCTTTCTAAGGGCGTAAATATTTGACTTCACTCCTCACTACCTATTACAGTTTTGAAGGCCATAAAATGCCAAGATGGCACAAAACCCCCACAAATGACCCCATTTTAGAAAGTAGACACCCCAAGCTATTTGCTGAGAGGCATGTTGAGTCCATGGAATATTTTATATTTTGCCACAAGTTGCGGGAAAATTACAAACTTTTTTTTTTTTTTTTTTTTTTTCACAAAGTTGTCACTAAATGATATATTGCTCACGCATGCCATGGGCATATGTGAAATGACACCCCAAAATAAATTCTGCTGCTTCTCCTGAGTACGGGGATACCACATATGTGGGACTTTTTGGGAGCCTAGCCGCGTACGGGGCCCCGAAAACCAAGCACCGCCTTCAGGCTTTCTAAGGGCGTTACAGTTTTGAAGGCCATAAAATGCCAAGATGGCACAAACCCCCCCCAAATGACCCCATTTTGGAAAGTAGACACCCCTAAATTTAGGGGTACACTAGTGAGACTAGGTAATAAATGGCGGGTGCCCTGAAACTATAAAAAAATAACTAACCAACCAGCGTCACCTGTAACAGTTATATGGTGATCACTGGTGAAAGGGTTAACTAGGGGGCAATCAGGGGGCTTTATGCGGTAGTATATGGGGGTCCCTGGCGCTATAAAAAGCTGCGGCGAACCTAAATACCTACTTGCCTAACTAGCGTCACCTGTGACACTAATACAGCGATCAGAAAAACGATCGCTTATTAGGCTGGGTTCACACTGGAGCGATGCGGGAACGCCACGAATGCGCGGCGGGTTCCCGCATCGCATGCCTCCCGGCGGCAGTTCACACTGCCCTATGCGAACTGCTGGGAGTGTCAGTGAAATGTTACTGACACCCCCAGATCAGTTCGCATATCGCAGTGCGATCTGAAAACTCGGATCGCATGGTGTGAACACCCATGCGATCCGATTCTGCTGCGGGCCAAAAAAAGGGTCCCGTGCGAATTTGCGGCGGGTGCGGCGGGTGTGGCGGGTGCGGCGAATGGCTGAACTCGAATCGCACAGAGATCGGATGTGATTTGCACTGCAGTGCGGTGCGAATCACATCCGTTCTCAAACCGCTGCAATCTGAACCCAGCCTTAGTGACACTGGCGACGGGGGGTGATCACGGGGTTAAACCTTTATTGGGGGGGTTAGGGGGGTACCTTAGAACTAAAGGGGGCTAACCCTAACTGCCCTAACAGTTATTAGTCACAAATGACACCCGCCGGGTGATCAGGGGGTTAAACCTTTATTAGGTAATAAATGGCGGGTGCCCTGAAACTATAAAAAAATAACTAACCAACCAGCGTCACCTGTAACAGTTATATGGTGATCACTGGTGAAAGGGTTAACTAGGGGGCAATCAGGGGGCTTTATGCGGTAGTATATGGGGGTCCCTGGCGCTATAAAAATCTGCGGCGAACCTAAATACCTACCTGCCTAACTAGCGTCACCTGTGACACTAATACGGCGATCAGAAAAATGATCGCTTATTAGGCTGGGTTCACACTGGAGCGATGCGGAAACGCCGCGAATCCGCGGCGGGTTCCCGCATCGCATGCCTCCCGGCGGCAGTTCACACTGCCCTATGCGAACTGCTGGGAGTGTCAGTGAAATGTTACTGACACCCCCAGATCAGTTCGCATATCGCAGTGCGATCTGCAAACTCGGATCGCATGGTGTGAACACCCATGCGATCCGATTCTGCTGCGGGCCAAAAAAAGGGTCCCGTGCGAATTTGCGGCGGGTGCGGCGGGTGTGGCGGGTGCGGCGGGTGCGGCGAATGGCTGAACTCGAATCGCACAGAGATCGGATGTGATTTGCACTGCGGTGCGGTGCGAATCACATTCGTTCTCATAAACCGCTGCAATGTGAACCCAGCCTTAGTGACACTGGCGACGGGGGGTGATCACGGGGTTAAACCTTTATTGGGGGGGTTAGGGGGGTACATTAGAACTAAAGGGGGCTAACTCTAACTGCCCTAACAGTTATTACAGTCACAAATGACACCAATGCAAAAAAAAAAAAAAAAAAAAAAAAAATGACATTGGTGTCACTGTGACTGGGGGGCAGGGGTAATTGGGGGGGTGATCGGGGGGTAAAGGGGGGGTGTGAGTGTGCCTGGCATGTTCTACTGTGTGTGTAGAGTGTTGGTGCAACTCACCGATCCGCTCTCCTCCGTGTCGGAACGGAAAATACCGACACGGAGGAGAGAATACATCACTTCCTCTCCTGTGTTTACATTACAGGAGAGGAAGTGATGTCACGGGGGATTTCCATTCGTCGAGAGCGATCGCGAGGGGGTGGCCATGAATGAATGGCCGTCCCCTCATCCCTGATCTCTCCCGAACGAATGCCGACCGCCGCAGGCACCGGGGGGGGGGCCCGATCGGGCCCCCCACCCGCGGGCAGGCATGGACTTATATATACGCCAATATGCCTGCCCGTGCCATTCTGCCGACGTATATCGTCGTGCGGCGGTCGGCAAGTGGTTAATTGCTCTAAAGTGGATATCTCCGAATGCACCTTTACTTGAGGACTGGCGTCTTCAGGCAAATTAAAACATCTTGAAAGAACCACAAATTGATTGCAATAAGGGGGGGGGGGGAATCCAATAACTGGATTAAAATATGGAAACGATGGATATCGGATCCACGGGTAGCTCCACCCTCACTAGTAATAGGGGAGTCTGTATTGAGTGGTTAGTATCGTTTTTTTTTTTTTTTTCTGTTTGAGTGGGACAGTAAACGCGATATTCGAAGGAAAACGGGGTAGAGGGTTATATCAGAGGGCAGGAAAAAAAATAAAAAATAAAAAATTGTAACGATAAAAGATGTGGGTAGAAACAATCTTCTCCTTTGTCAGCTTGTGATATATAACTCACTATGGAAACTACGCTATGGATTTTTTTTTATGTCTATGTCTGTGTGTATATGTTTGTAAATACTTGTAGAAGGTGATTACAGGGAGCCCCGTGATTTGTCCGTACAGTGCAGGCTTACATCAAGGATAAAGTTTAGTGTGGCTCATGTGACGGCTCATCCAGAACTCCTGTGCTTTTGCCTTGTTGATCTCATTGATACTGAGATCTAAAATTCTGGTAAGCGGCCCCCCCTTTCACTGGTGGAGGTGATTTCTTGGATCTCTTTTAACACAGAATATTGTGGGTGCCAACTCCATATCTTCACTTTGGAAGAATCATCACCATCTTTTGATTGTTTTCTCTGGGACTTTTATTGACTTTATTCCTATCCAATTTCTTTTTTTAGTCTTTTGTATATATTCATTATAATTAGTTGGTGTTGTGTGCTTTATTAATAATTTATGCAATTTTTATGCACAAGGGACATATAATTTATGCTAATTATATTATTGGCACTGGTGATTTTTTAACTCTCACCTCAATACGTTTAAGATATTACTCACTGATATAATTTATTTAAATTTTTTAAGATATCTTTGCATCTTTTTTGTCACTATTTTCCTTTTTATTATAGATTTTTCAATGTGTGTGTGATTTGAGTTTTTTTGAGTTGAGTTTTTTTTTTTTGTTTTTTTTTTAGCGCAGCTCACTTTTTTCACTTATTTGTAAATACTTGTGTCTAAAGTATGGTTAGGTAGTATATATATGATAGTGGCAAGTAAGAAAAAGAGAAAAATATAAAAAGTTGTTGTTTTGCACGGATCAATTGAAATGAATAGGAAAACGAGAATAAGACGTACTAGCGGTATAAGGAAACAAAACTGTAAAACATATACTGATACTGTAACTTGGTCTGTTATAACTTGTAATATGTCAAATAAAGAAATAAACAATCAAAAAAAAAAAAAAAGTGGACTTTTCAGTAGCTGTATTTCAAGGCTTTGTAAGTAAATCCCTGATGTTCCAAAACACAGCAGCGGTCATTTTTTTTTTTTTTTCAACAAAAGCTCCACCTTTTATCATTGAAAAGCCAGCCTTGAGCTCCAGTCCTTTACCTGAACAGTTATGATGTCATCAGTCTGCTGTAGGCAGAAGAAACCCAACATTTTAGTTTTATATTGGGATGGAGCAGAGGAGGTTTGTTTATTTTTAATTTTTTTTTTTTTGTACCATTTGGGAAATTTCACCTCCTGTCCCAGAGATGTAATAGGAAGTTAGAGAAAATCTCCACGTTAAAACCAAACATTTTCTGATACTTTCTGTTTACATTAGGGTTGTGCCGATACCACTTTTTTAAGACTGAGTACAAGTACCAAGACTTTTTTTCAAGCACTCGCCGATACCGATTACCAATACTTTTTGTTAATGTCATGTGACAGTAGCACTGATGGGCACTGATAGGTGGCACTGACTGATGGGTATTGATATGCAGCACTGATGAGCACTCATAGGTGGCACTGACTGATGGGCACTGATAGGTGGCACTGACTGATGGGCACTGATAGGTAGGTGGCACTGATATGCAGCACTGATAGGTGGCACCGACTGATGGGCACTGATATGCAGCACTAATGAGCACTGATGGCTGGAACTGATAGGTGGCACTGATATGCAGAACTGATAGTTGGCACTGACTGATGGGCACTAATATGCACTGATGAGCACTGATAGGTGGCACCGACTGATGGGCACTGATATGCACTGATGAGCACTGATAGGTGGCACCGACTGATGGACACTGATATGCAGCACTGATGAGCACTGATGGTTGGCACTGATAGGTGGCACCGATATGCAGAACTGATAGGTGGCACTGACTGATGGGCACTGATATGCACTGATGAGTACTGATAGGTGGCACTGACTGATGGGCACTGATATGCACTGATGAGTACTGATAGGTGGCACTGACTGATGGGCACTGATAGGTAGGTGGCACTGATATGCAGCACTGATAGGTGGCACTGACTGATGAACACTAATATGCAGCACTGATGGCTGGCACCGATAGGTGGCACTGATATGCAGAACTGATAGGTGGTACCGACTGATGGACACTGATATGCAGCACTGATCGCTGGCACTGATAGGTGGCACTTATAGGCACTGACAGGGCATCCATCAGAAATTTTTGGGCCCTTTACACAGCTTTCGGCCTGTTAACGAATGTGATGCCCCAGGCCACCAATTCTAACGGCACATGTGGCTGCAACCCACACCCCTGCCCCGGCTAGCTTACCTTCCGCTGCTGCCAGGACCCGCTCTCTGCTCCGCCCACTGACTTCAGGGAGCGTGCGCGGCCGCCTCTTCAGGCAAATGTATCAGATTAGATATCAGATTAGGCAACGGGAGCATTTGCCCGAGTATAAGTACTCTGGCAAATACTCGGTACCGATACTAG